>NW_017731607.1:1462885-1480946 GCF_001890085.2 Hipposideros armiger
TGTACATACCTATGCAATTTCAAACATCACCCACTTTAAATGCTATGTCTCTATCCCATTGGAGATGCAGGCATTTTTGTATTATTCTAAATCTAAGAAACATAAGTCAGTGTTACAGTGACTAAATAGACCTTTTCAAGGCATGGACAAAAAAATAAAACACACATTTCCTGAGGGATTTTTAACTATGCATCTAATTCTTCCATTTGGGTAATATATGGTGTTTTTGTCATTTGTTAAAAGAAAAAAAGGTGACACCTTTGACATTGACAGATGTGTTTGCAAGGATATAGCTGCAGTATTACTAACTTCCATGCATATATAAAGTATTTTTAAATGACGTACCAAAATCCACAGATTTAAGAAATGCCTATAAAAGTAAACATTTATTTAAGGTACTCTGAATAGGCCTTTTTGTTTATTAGAAATGTCTTCAAGACTTGGGTGTTTGCTAATAATTAATGATGACTTGATTAGGCTACAGGATGATCTAAATCAGTCCTTTCTAACCAGGAGGAAATAATTGAAAATAACTGCTTACAGGTAATAACACAACTTTTTTTATTGCCAAAAAAGGTTTTTGAACATTGTTGTGGCAATATTGTGTCTATTTAGGAAATGGACTACTCCAAAAGCAAATGAAAATAGGTCCTTCAGGTGACCAAAACTGAAAACCACTATTTGCATTTCATTAATCAAGATATAAAACACAATTAAAGAAAAATATTTTACATTAAAATCTTGGCTTTGTATGTTTTTTAGAAGGAAAATGCCTGGGGGGGGGAGGCATGGAAATTACCAGTGATTTCTGTTTCTGTTTTTATTTCTTAAGTCATTAAACCATGCAACATGTGTAGAAATGGAATCGTAAACATTTATGTCCAGAAAAATCACTATTCCTAGTATATGAGCACACAGTTTGACTTTTTTCATATCATATTCCTTTACCTTGAAAATTCTGCAGTAAATTTTCTAAAAACACATAAAAGACTTCAAAGACAATACATCATCTTTAGAGTAATATAAGAAAATGTTTTCAGTTTCACAATACATTATCATTTACTGGAGACGCTGCAATGACCTATTGGCAATAAGTGCCAATAATGGTTATTTGGGAATTATAAACAAGGCCAGATCAAGAGCAGGAAAAGCAGCACCACCTACCTATGGCTCAATAGCTCCTAGGATCAACTTCAAATGAAAGTTTTCTCCTCTAGGCCTCAATTGTACTCTGCTATTTTAGAAGGGACAGTGTATATCAGTCAGGGTCCCTGAGGAAATAGATAACACACTCAAATTAGGATTATCTGAGGAGGCTTCTATAAAAGGTTTTCGGGTTTGTTTGTTTTTAAACAGTAGGGGCAATGATGTATGTAAACCACAAGTACAGCCAGGACTAGTAAAAGCCAGATGCCCACTTCAGCCATCATCCTCAAGGCATGAGAGGAGGATGCAGTTACTACAGTGAAAATACGGAGAAGGCTGTGGTGGGAAAGAGGGCCACCCCGCTGGAGCTGAGACCTTCGGTGGAGGCCAGCCTGAGGCAACCTGCAAGAGAATTAGGAAAATCAACAGCTCACCTCTTCTGTCTTCCACCCCAGCTCCAATCTGCCCTCCTGGGAGACTGAGCAAAAGCCAGGACACAGAAGCCTGACATGTAGCCCTGACGATGTAGCCCTAGGCATGCAGCGAGGAAGAGAAGGTGGAAAGCAGACCAGGCTCATTCTGGCTTAGTCAGTGATCCAGGCGGTCATTGTTCAGTAGTCCCCACTGTTCGGGTTTCTGAAGCAACTGCCAAAACAGCTTATGAATGACAAACACATGGGGAAGAGAGGTTTGGAGACTGGGGGGCTTAAGTACAAAATATAAAATGAGAAGAATAACCGAGAACCATATAGGTTCACTCATATGTGGGATATAAAACTGAAGGCAACGAAGGAACAAGACAAACAAAAATTCAGACACAGACAATAGTGGTTACCAGAGCTTAAGGGGGGAAGGGGGTGGTTGAAGAGGATAAAGGGGGTCAAATATATGGTGATGGAGGGAGAACTGACTCTGGGTGATGAACACACAATACAATCTATAGATGATGTATTACAGAATTGTACACTTGAAACCTATCTAATTTTACTAACCATTGTCACCCCAATAAACTTTAAAAAAAAAAAAAAGGTACTTGACTCATCCATAGTGGGGAACCTATGATCCCACCACTTGGATCTACATTGTGGGGGCAATACCTGTAAATGAAACACACAATGGCAATAACCTTTTGGTTAAAAAACAAAACAAAACAAAAAACAGCCAGGCTTTTCATAGGACTAGTCACATGAAGGAGTTGAAAGGGAAGTATCTTCAGCAGAAGCCAAAACAGCCATCTCTAGTTTGAAAACATTCACATTCCACAAAATTTTGGTGATTAGACATCACAGGAACCGGCAAGGGAACGAATGGTTATAGCAGTTGAAGCTTTTCGTTTTGGAGCCACAGTCTGATTTTATCAAAATTCTTATCCATCCAACGTATGTTTTCCTCAATGGTTTCAATTGTTTGTTGGACACAACGGAGCTGAGAGCCATTTTCTTTCAAAGAGCTGAAGAATCCTTTTACCTTGTGAGGAAAAATCGGGTTTTGAAATTTTTGCTTTATTACATTACACAAATATAACTTCAGGCTAGTTAAAAGAAAACTGAAACCAAAATTCCAGTATTTGTCAAAACTACCTAGAAGGCAGCGCCAGGTGTCTGGATACGATTATGTATACAAACTTAAGCTATATGAAATGAGCTCATGCCTCATGATGTCAAGTTCTGTGTTTTTTTCTCTGCAGCTTTCTTATTTATTCACAGTTGCCAGATTCTAGAAGACTTGACTGTTTATCACTTTATAATTAAGGTTTAATTGAGTGTGTCTATTTAATGTCTATTCTGGTATATACACACAGATGCAAACTTAAGTTTTTTAAACATGATATCTAAAAAGCAGAATGTGCAGAGTTATCATCTTTGCCAAGCAAAACAGTTTCAACCACATAAGTGCAGTCTTTCTCCACAGACCTGGCCTTGTATGTTATTACAGAAACACTGTGGGAAATGGGGTTCTTAGCAAGTTATGGTGGTAAAACCCCAAGCTTTGCCAAGTTTTTGTTATCCTAATCCACAATTCATGTATTGTTCCCTCCAGATTAAAACCATGGGGAACTCTGTGTGGATTTTAAGAGATAAGAGACTCTTTACTATCTCCTAGAAAATATCTCTGTTGTTTCATCACTGGGTATCTTAGCCCCTTTAAGCTCACGTGAGGAATAAGCTGGCAGCTCTGCCATGGCATGGAGCACTGTGCCACTCTTGTTTCACCTTAAAAGGCACTTAACCTTTTCCCATAAATTTTCACAGCATTAATCTATCATTTTTTTATTTTGCAGACAGGAAGCAAGTCTAGGCCAAGATGTATTATTTATTCAACATGGGTTCCAGACAGTGAATTCCTTGAAAATCCATGTCATAATATCATACTATGAGTTTGGAAATAATAGAGGGGGATAAGAATAGGTGTTTGAAAGATCGAATTCCAATTTTAAATGATGCAAGGTTGTTTTAAACAGTACAGCTTTTCAGTGAGGTAGGGGCGTGCCCTCCTGCTATAGCAACCTAGGAACCATTTATTCTGCTTCACTGTCCTACCTTACATTGTAGGTCAACCTATCTCATCCTCTCAGAATTCAAGATTAAATTGATAATTCAACTAAAAATTACTGTGAGCACTCTTCAACAGTCAAACCACATCATTAATTTTACCAGTTGGTCAAATGATTTAATCCTGAAGGAGCCCACCATGATAGTACCACCAAAAACCAGATCTGCAAGAGTTGTAATAAAGCCACCCTTACCCTTAAGTTTTTCCTGACCCCGATTCTCTCTCCCATCTCATCTGCCTTGGGAAATGCAGCATCTCATCTGAGTATTTGATTCAAATCTTCCTCTATGAGAACATGTTATGTGCAATCAGCAGCATAATAGACAGAAAAACAGGTTTTCCCTACTCACTTGTTTGAACCTGAGCAAATGATTTAACTTCACTGGGACTCAGATTCCTCATTTGCTAAATGAGGATCATGTCTACAATGCAGAGCAGAGGTGAGGATGTAGCTAGGTAACGGGTCAAGTGCAGAACCTGAGACCGTGCATGTATCAGGGACTCAGCCTCGCCCATTTGTTTATTCAAGAAGGTTTACTCTGGTGCTTAGTCCTCCTTCTGCCTTAATTACTGTGCTAGAACTGAGGATGAGGCAGTAAGTTAGGCAAGCACCCTGCCCGCATGGAGCTTACTACAGTCTACCTGGGAAAACAAGGAGTCAACTATTACTACTGTAAATGCACCGCTGTGAAGAAAATAAACCGGGGCTGTGCTAGTGACTAAAGACGGGGTGGCCTGCTTTAGACAGAGTGGTCTGGGAAGTTGACGCCAGAGCTGGAACCTCTAAAGGATCAATGAGCCTTGCCGGCGAAAAGTTGGGGAAAGAGCAAGCTAGGCAGAAAAGTGCAGAGGCGTCGAGACTCAACAGCTGGCGGCCCAGGAGCAGGAGGTGGCTGAGGGGCTGGAGTGTTGAGAGAGGGTGACCAAGGACAGCAAGTGAGAGTTGGCCGGAGAGGTGGGCCGGAGCCAGGTCCTCACAGTTTCGTGCACATGGGAAGGAGAGGTTTGGAATTTATTGCAAGAGCAACAGGCAGGGTTTCAAGAAGGGTCAGTCATGGGCTGATTTTCAGTTTTTGGTGCGGAAAAATGGTTTGGTTAAGGGCAAAGTGTCATGAGGGAGGCCAGTCAGGAGGCTATCGCCACAGACCAGGCTAAAAATAAGAAAGGCTCGGATAGGGAAGGAGCAGAGAGAAGCGCATATATGGTGCATTGCCGGGGACAGAGCCAACAGCGTGGGGGTGAATTAGACATGAGGGGAAGAAGTAAGGGCTCAGGATGACTCCTCAGTCATAAAGGTCAGCAGGACGTTCTGTATTATGACAGTATCTCAGCCTCTTTCATTACCATGCCCTGCCTCAGGGTTTTGGCACCTGATGTTTACCATATGCACACAACACTCTCCTCTGAGATAGCTGCATTTCCGTCAGTATCCACTCAGATGTTTCCTAATCATCCTATGAAACACAGGACCATTCCCTACCCCCGTCATTCGCTATCCTTTCCTTGCTTTATTCAGGCTTCAGCCTGACATAGGTCGTAATTGTCTGATTCCCTCAGTAGAATTTAAGTTCCATGAGGGCAGAAGCTTTGTCTATTCTGTTCATTGTCATATCCCAGGACCTAAAACCATGCCTGCCCTATAGTAAGAATGTAATGTCTTCAATGAATTAATGGGAAAGCAAATGAATAAACGAGCGAATGAAATGCTCTGTTCCTACAGATCTGGTCACTGGATAGCTGTCTCGCTGGTCACAACCTGTGAACAGCTCTTCAGTCATCACATAGAGTGCCTCTGCTGTAGACCTCACTGGAGTTCACGCTTGAAACATGATGTGCATGTGAATTATACAACCTGAGTGAGGCTACTGAAAACTGGACAAAAGCTAAGGGATGTGACATTTCTTTGGCATTTTCAAAGCACTCTCCCTATATCAAGCTAGATCATGGTGTAACCTGACTATACAATGGAAGTACTCCTAAAAAAATATTAGGCTCTCAGCTTTTATGTAAATATAACATTTATTAAGCCACGTAAAATTAGTTCTACAACCTTACTATAGAATACATTGTTGTAGAAGGGACACTACAAAACAATGATCTATACATAACATCAAATACCTCTGAGTTTAAGACTTGAACAAAAGTCTGTTTTTGTGGAAAACTTGTATTTTCCAAGGCTCCCTCTTACCAGACAATGAGAATAACTCATACATACCGTTTACTCATTTTTCCTTGAGTGCTAGGAAGCTGTGATAAATTTAGGGTACAACTGTAATAAATTAGCCTCAGCATAAATCCTTCATCCAGGTACCCCTTTCTGTTCATTATGCGGCTTTTTGTTCTTTATTATAAGATTTCTTTTATATATGGACCTTATAAATTGCCTAAAATTCTTTCTGAAAGTAGATGGTATATAAATAACAGGAAATCATGAACGTGGATAGGGGAGAACCAAGATTCCAGATCTGCGTCTTTCATAATAGCTATATGATCACTTCAGTCCCTTAAACCTCTAATAATCGTGTTTTTTTTAACATCCTAAATCAGGGATTAAATGTCTAAAGTAATTTTTAAGCCCTAAGATTTTTAATGGCAGGGATAAGACTTCTTAATGTGTTTGGGAAGAGGCACGATTTTCACTAGTTGATTTGTAACTGATTTTTGCTTATGTCAACACCATAGCCTCCAAAAACAATGTCTGCTAAGTAACAAAAGCCTGTTTCTAACTCATCACACCTTCAAAGTATCTTGTCTGCCCCATATTTACTAGCTAATTGTCACTTAGGTTAAAAAGAAAGGAAGGTGTTCTTTTTTACCTCTTCAAGCCGTGCTCTTGTGGAGAATTGATTTGTTGTTCCCATTACCATGTAGGCTATGGCAGGGGAGCCAAGGTCAAACCTAGAAATGGAAAATGTCAAAATATATTATGAAATATTAATTCTTTCAACATATATATTTTTAAGTGCCTCATGTATGTTGTTAGCGTTTAACTAAAAACTGGTTAGGCATGAAAAAATATATACATGATTCCTACCCTCCAATGGATTAAGATCTAGTTACACAAAATATATACCAACGGCTGAATAAAAGAAAACGATAAAGCTACAATAGTAATGCTGTGCGAGTTAGATAAGGGCAGATGCAAACAAGCAAAAGTGCTGACGAGGGAGACTTCAGATAGGTCAGTGGGTACAGGAAGGGATTGTTCCAGATGGAATGGAAAACTTGACTATCCAGATGCATTAACTAGCAATGCATTAGAGTTACATATTTTCTAAGGATATTTTAAGAACCTCTGCCTTCTATTTCAATCAGGAAAAAAAAAATCCCTTTAGACTATCCCTGTTGTTTTACAAACAAAGCAAAACCATAGCAAGATAAGGAACTTTTCCAGTCACAGCACAATTGTTGGCGCTACTCACTTTTTTATAAGTTTATTCCAGTTTTCCCTCAGAAACTTCCAGGCCAATGGATATCCCACCGGGTTTCTGCCAATACTTCTAAGAATGCCTGGAAACTCTTGAGTTTTTATTATATCTCCCTTAAAACTTTGGTCTAGTAGCCTAGAATGATTAAAAGAAGAGATGTTAGCAACGAATAGACCCTGAAAAAGTTATGAGTGACTTCAATAAAATAATTTGTGAAAGAAAAGAGCCCATTTGCCAGTACCAAACACAAAAAAGATAAATAGGTCACCAGAGCCCTGAAAAACACGTTACAGCTACATAATAGTAAAAACTAACATTTATATAGTGTTTACAACACCCTGTTCTCGTATTCTCTCATTTGCTCATAAGAGTAAATAAGAAAGATATTTAGTATATATTTCTAAAGTGTTATTTTAAAGATACACAATATATATTCTTTAAACATTTTTCCTAACATCTGCTTCCCCCTAATTATTTATCATTCTCATTAGATGTGTGCCCACTAGCATAAATGTTTCCAGCGGAATAGGCAGTTCTTTGCCAAGGAGAACAAAAATAGGTGCCTAAAGGATCTAATTTAATTCCTCTTGGCCACATGAACATGAATGAATGACTCACCACTGAAGCTTTTCCTCATTTTGGCTAGTACAGAGGGCAAGTTCAATATGGCTTTTCTCAGTACTGGACAAAGAAGACTGATATTTCTTATAAAGAAAATCCCATCCTTCAGGAGTCTGGGCCCCCACAGCAAACACTGCCAAAGTCACATCATTGGGCAGTCTGTGGGAAAGAATACATCCGGTGAGAGTCTGAAATACATGAAGTGTGCGTGGATGCAGAATGGGGACCAATTATGAACTGATAAACTGGCCCCATAATCTGATAATCATGTCTAGAAATGTAAACAAAAATAATATTCAGTTACATTTTATGAAAGAGGCAAGAAAACGTATCTAAAATTAGGTTCTAGGTAGCCCTCTCAAAAATGCAATGTGAAATGCCACATCTATCAATACCTACATAGCTAACATACTTTAATGATGCTGGGTGACTCAATAGGTAGTCACTTTTCAAGCCAAAAGTAAGAAATCCAAACTAGACTCAAGATACTAGTCCATGAACAAGTTAGGAGTCCAGTAGGACCACTGTTAGTAAGCATTTCTTTAAATGGAAGCATGTACACTGTTGGCTTTGTATTTCCTAGAAGGGATTTAAGCCCCTAGTATAAAAGGAATTAAGTATAGCAAGAATTAAATTTTTCAGATATAGGAAGTTCCTATTTTGCTTAGACAGTGTCAATAATGACTGTGCAGCCCTGTCATGGACTTCGGAGGCCCAAAGAAGCAACTGTCAGATGTTCTGCCTTTGTTCCTGACCAGTATGGCTCAATTTGGGTCAGGTTTTGAATCCTTGGCTATATAAAATGGGAATTACTCTAACCCCATTCTAATTCTCCAGATATCTGACTATTGTGCATAGAAGTCCCTTCCTAGCATTTCTTTAAAAGAAGGTTGAGAGGTATAGAGAGACATCTTAAAAAGTAATTTATTTTTTCCAAAAAGGGTAGCGTGGGGAGACTTGTCTACACTGTTTTGTTTTGTTTTTCCCCCTCCCAACATTTAGCACTGATGATGGAAAATAGAAAAGGTCCCCCTGACAGAAACAAACTCAGACCTCAAATTTCCATTGGCTTCCTTCCACTCTCTGAAGTAGCCTTCTGCCCTCTGCACACAGGGCTGGTACTTGCGCACACAGGCGAGCAGGAGCAGCTGGCTCCGCAGCATTCTCTCGGAGACCGAGCCCTCGTCAGTCCACGTCTGCTTATCAATGAGGTCTCTCAGCAGCCTGATGAGGAAGGCCTGTGGGAAAGCCACATGTGTCACTAGCACTGTCCAGGTCATCTTGTGTCTTAACATAATCCAATATCCCCTCCAGGGATAGGGAATATTTTTTAAAGCTGAATGCAACTCTTATTTTTAAAACCATGTAGTTCTGTTTATATTTAATTCTAGAAGGGGTCAAAAACAAGAAATACTGATGAAAGATTTTACTATTGATATAACAATCTTTTATAAATACGGTAGAGCCCTATTGACTTAAAATCAGGATAAACTGCCACTTTGAAAACAAACTAAAAGAGTGTTTATAGGACTAAATTTTGAGACCAAATTTTACAACAGGACCTCATCACATTTTGCCAAAAATAATTTTTGTGCCTCTTCCTCAAGTACATGGGTCCCAGATAATCTTAATAGCAACTATCATAACACAGAAGCAAAATGAAATAAAGTATTTATAAAAGGAAAGGAATACCAAATCCATGAAAATTAAGTCCAGAATCTCATAGTGCCCTGCCTATTTTTAATGCCAAAATAAAAACAAAATCTTTGGTAGTCAATCCAAACACTGAGTTAATTTTGACTTACTTTTAATATATATCAAGACATATATACACAACGGTAACAGCTCTTTCCACACCCACACAAAAGCAAACTACTTATGTAACTACTCAATTTATTTCAGGCTTTTACCTTGAATTGAGTTTCCACTTCATTCATCTCTCTTTTCTCCATTAACTTATACATAGGTATCAGCTCATTAATACCTTGGAACACGGGCATAATTTCAGTTTCATGTTTCAAGTACAGGGTTAAATCCAAGGCTTTTTCAATCGGTAGCTTTCCAACACTGATCGGGAGACACCATGGTTAGTTGAAAAGAAAACCCAGGAAATCAACTTTTCTGTTTCAAAAGATATTTTAGCAAGCTTCCAGGAAAAAAATTAATCAGATATAAATGCCCCTTATACTAATATAAAGACCATTATTTATATTTTCTGTCACACGTAACAACATCTGACAAGTTTGCACTGTGTTGTTATTCTCAAATAATAACTAAGCTAGGAAGAACTTGTGGTGAAGACAAAATGGAAGCACGTCAGCGTCTATCCCTCTATGAAACGTTGGATAGTATGAACTTCCAGAATAAGATGGGGATTTTAATCAAAGATCATTCAGGAAGCCTGGTGAGACCAACTGTCACTCAGTCAACAGTAAGAGTCTCTGGAGTTAACACATCTTCATCTTCATTCCAAAAAAAAAAACCCTCAATATATTATAGATATAAACCATTTGTTATACAGGATTGCTGTTAAAAGCCTCAGAGGTAGAGTATATGCTCATATAAGTAAATACAAACCCTCTAAGATTTAATCACTAATATGCTACTGAGGGGAATAGTTTTAGGTATGAAGAAACAACTAGCTATGCAGCCCCTGTCTTTATCCCCATTGCTTTTTGTAACCTCAAGAGGACCAGAAAAGGAAGAATTCAACATTTAGAGCAGAGGGACATAGGGTATGAAGAGAATTATAAAGTATTCCTTTGCTAAAAGCCATCGTCATGGGGCAAAAGTTAGATAGAGTGAACACCATCCAACAACTCAAAGGTCATTTGGTTGGGCCAAATTGTATGAGCTGTATTCCATAAAGACGCTGTAAAGTTCAGGTGTCCAGTTGGGGGTGATGGTTAAGGGTGAATCACTCCTTTAGTCCAAGAGATGTAATGTAAAGAGCTTGGGCCTTAGGCCACTTGGTCTTCTGAGAAGGCTTAAGGTGTTCAAGACCCAGCAGGGGAGAAACTGGATCCCTTACAGCAGGGCCAGAGAAAGCAGGGCCAGGACAAGGCTTCCGCGGGGAGGCATGGGGCTTCTCCAGGATGTTGGTCTCTGGTTCTCTACACTGCTGCCTCAGTGTGATCTGACTTGTTAATGAAAAAGATTGAAATACAGATTTCTTCCTTTACCTTACTCAGCGGGCACAGACAGGAGGTTAATCATAGAGCTAAAAAGCAACCATGGATTGTTACAAGAACTTAGGGGGAAAACACCCTTCAACTTATTGGCAATCAATCATTTTCATCATTAGAAATGAAGAATGAGTGATAACAGCTGCTTTCAGAAATAAACAAAGACTCTGAGGAGCTTGTATTACCTGACAAGCTGAAACGCACTGTTAATGAGGCTGGCCCGATCATTACTGCTGATTGCTGTGTGCGTTCCTTGTAAAAGGCCAGTCAAAGAATCCCATCCATCATCCTCATAATGCACAATGTAATAGCCGTTCATTCCCACGTTAAATTTGATCCATTCCACCTCTTCTGGGAGGATGAGCACATCTAGAGCAAACAAAATAAATCATAGCTCCATTTTCTCTCTCGACGGATGAAAGCTTTCCTGATCAGAGACTGAACCACAAAACTAAAGGCAAGTTGAATACTGAACCATTTTAAAACTGAAATGAGTTTCACATTGAACACATTTCTTTCAGAAACCAGTAAACAGCTTCCCAAAGGACAAAAGCCAACACTAGTTTGAGACACCAATTTTGTGAGATTTATAGATATATAAGAAGAATGCAGCCACATTTCAGGCCATACATATTATATAACTCAGCAATGTTAATAAAGTAATGGAGAATTTTCACTAGTAATCCCTCCCTCGTAGCATTACATAACTCAACTGTTTTAATCTCTATCTGGCAAGATACTGGCTTTCTTTTTTGCAACCTGACAGTATTTTCAAACTCATATTCTTCATGAGAAATTGAAAGCCAAGGATTTTCTGAAGATCAAAATTGACCTGAACCTTTTTGTTTTAACCAAGATAAATAGCAAAAGAAACTTAGTATCTAAATTCTGCACATTACCAGAGTTCCTTCCTGAATTAACCTATTGGGTCTTCGGAAAAGTCATGACGTATTGTCTGTTTTTCAAAGGGCATTTATTTATATAAAGAACAAAGATCAATGTTATACTGCCCATTTTGTTTGATAACCTTTTGCCATCTTTCAGTGAGCTTCATAATTCCTCATTCAGATTTGCAAAAAACTGAACAAGGTGCTGATTTACAGCCTCATCTGAGTTGAACATTATACCATGCAAGGAGTTTCTAAGAGAGTGAAACAAGTGGAAGTTTGACAGCGCAAGGTCAGGCGAGTATGGTGGGTGTGGCAACACATCCCATCCAAGCTCCAATAATTTTTGATAGGTGATCAAACTTGTGTGTGGTCTCGCGTTGTCACAATGGAACACAACTCCTTTACAATTAACAAGCTCTGGACGTTTCTGGATGATGGATTTGTTCAAACTGTCAAATTGCCAACAGTACACATTCGAATTGATTGTTTGGTTCCTTGGTAGGAGCTCGAAAAACACGACACCTTTAAAATCTCACCAAACTGAGAGCATAACCTTCCTCTGATGAATGTCTGCTTTCGATGTCGTTTGAGTCGAATCATCACGTTGGGACCAAGACCATTTACATGCACCGCATTGTTGTAAACAATCCACTTCTCATCATCGGTTATGTCACTTCAAAAAAGGGTCCTTTTCCTCACGTTTAATGAGCCTATTGCAGATGTTTATACATTCCGTCAAATGAACTTCTTTGAGCTCATGCGGAACCCAAATATCGAGCTTGCTTACGTATCCCAGCTTCTTCAGGTGGTCATGAATGCTTGAATGATGATGTTCAATGTTTCTGCAAGCTCTCATGTTGTATAACGTGGGTTTGACTCGATCAATGACTTTATTTTGTCGTCATCAACCTCAGTGGGCTTCCCTGACCGAGGAGCGTCGCTGAGATCAAAATCACCAGCACGGAATTTCATGAACCATCTTTGGCACTGACGTTCTTGTAAAGCATTGTCACCATAAACTTTATGCAACTTTTCACAAGCTTGACACGCGTTCTTCCCTTTATGGAAGTAAAACACTAAAACATGGCAAAAATGCACACTTTGGTCTTCCATCTTTAACTTGCTATAAAATCTCCAAAACTCAACCAAATTGCTCAAATTTTTTTTAGAATGAAGCTAGAACTGTCAGCTGTCAAATGACATAGCAGTAAGATAGATGCAAATGACTCTAGTACTTCCAAAAAAGAACTAGTGCCATCTGTTGCAAACATGCATCATGACTTTTCCGAAGACCCAGTAGTTATTTCCTCAACAAATTACCTGTTTTTGTCTTCAGCAAAAATCTTTGGGTTAAGTTGGATTTGCTGGTGATGAATGTCAATGGAACATGCCACAGGTACCTAAAAGAATGGAGGGTGAATTGTTTATTTATTGATTCAATTTAACAAGCAGTTATTAAATCACCTATTATGTGCCAGGCACTAGCTGGTGTAAGAAAGAATGGTACTAAAACTGCTATAGCCAAGAGATCAAAACATCCCTAGCCTGTTTCTCAGGCACAATTCATCCTTATTGGGCTCCTTGAGTAGAGCTAGGATTTTGGGCTCAACTGAGCCCAGTCAGCCTATACAGTGATTGGTTGAGTGGAGCTCAGAGGGCCTAACTTAAAAACCATGACCACTAGTAATGTCACAAACTGACATCGTGTGCCTCCTAAATCATATACTAAGAAGAACACATCACTTCTATGGAATTCCTACCAATGCCTAACCGGAATCTGATCGTGAAGAAACAGCCAAAAACCCAAAATGGAGGACATTCCATAAAATAAATGGTCTATACTCTTCAAAAATGTCAAGGTCAAGAAAGACAAAGACTGAGGAGCAGTTTCGGAGAACAGGGACTAAAGAAATGTGACAATTAACACAATGTGATCCTAATATTAAATCCTGAACCAGAATTTGTTTTCTTTGCTATAAAGATATTATTAAGACAACTGGAAAAATCTGAATAAGGTTTGTAGATTAGATAATAGTATAGTATCAAATTCATTTCATAATTTTGATAATTGTGCTGTGAATGTTCTTGTATTTTAGAAAATACCACACTGAAGTATTTTAGGGTAAAAAAGTATCATATCCCCAACTTACTCTCAAACAGTTAAATATATATATAGCATATATGTAGGGATATAGAGAGAGTGTGTATATATATATATATATATATATATATATATATATATATATTTTTTTTTTTTTNTTTTTTTTTTTTTTTAGTTGAGCCATCCTGCCACCTGTTGGCAGCTCAGCGGTAGCTCAGCTTGGGCCGGGAATCAAACCGGTGACCCTGTCAATCAGAGCTTGCACTCTTGAGCGAGCTCTTAACAAACTGAGCCACTCGGCCGGCCCTACAGTATATTTTTTTTAACTCTATAATTTAGTGGCTGTTACTTAGGTTGGAGCTGATTTCAAGCCAGTAACTAGAAATTACCATCCTATAAAACTACAAAACATGAGAATGTTAAAATAATTATATATCATCAGCTTTACTGAGATGAACCAAGGTTTAGAGCCAGCTTCCTCCTTTTGGGCAATAGTGGTGCATTAGTCAACTTCATAGGATACATAGATTTAACTGAAATATTTTTTAATTCAATTTATTGGGGTGACAATGGTGAGTAAAGTTCCATAGGTTTCAAATGTATATTTCTATAATACATTATCTATATATCCCCTTGTGTGCTCGCCACCCAGTGTCAGTTCTCCTTCCATCACCATATATTTGATCCTCTTTACCCTCATCTACCATCCGTCTCCCTCCTTACCCTCTTGGTAACCACTAAACTATTGTGTCTATGAGTTTTTGTTTTTCTTGTTCTTTTGTTGTTTTCAGTTTTATATCCCACATATGAATGAAGTCATATGGTTCTTGACTTTTTCTAACTTATTTCGCTTAGCATAACAGCAGTTAAGCTAAGGGCACTATTTAAAAATAAGGTCTTAGCCTACCAGGTAGGTGTTACTGAGGCAACCAAATGAGTTTGTCTCCATGAACATTACCCCGTTTCTGTGGTGCCGGATCCTTTCTGGTAGTGCTCCTGCTTCATGTGTACGTTCCTCCCTCTCACTGTGATGGTTATCAGCGGAAAGCCCTTCTGCAGAGTCCAGGTGTTCATCATGGTTTTCACATCAAGGCCTTCCTGTCGCCAGTGCTGGTGAAACAGAAAAAGCAGGTGCATGACCCACTTAGACTGGACTTGAAGAAAGAAGAGAACCCAAGCTTTTGCTCAAAGCTGCTATCCATTGACAGCCTCCTCTGTAAAGCTCTTTGTCTTCTTGTCCTCTGCCCCACAGCCCCAGCCTGCTCCCTTCCCCCACTAAAGCATGGTGTCCACCAAAGCACTGACTTTACTTTTCATTCTCTACCTCTACACATGTATGTCTTGAGAACCTGGTTTTACTGGGCATACCTTGGGCTTGGCACCAGACACACAGCAGGCATGTGAATGAACGGAAGTAGAGAAGGGGAAAGTGGCCAGGTATTCAACACCTACGTAATTATGCTGGCTCTCAGACAAGCAAGGTGGGGAAAAAAATGTTCAGTCAAGAGCCTGGACTTCCAAAATGATAACAACCAGATAGCCCACACTGAATGACAATCAAGAGCTCAAAAGAGGATAGTCTTTGATACTAGAAAAGCTTTCAAGAAATATGTAAAAGCTAGTGAAAGGATAAAAAACATGCTACAGAACAAATCTAGAAACTACTGAATAAAGCCATCTCTAAAAAAACAAAGCCAAGGGCCGGCCGAGAGGCGCGATGGTTTAAGAACTCACCTGGGACGCCAGAGGGCCCCGGTTCGGATCCCACATATGAGGGCCAGTGACACCGCCCTCCACAGCTAAGATGCTGAACAACAGCTCAACCTGGAGCTGGGCTGCTGTGAGTCGCCAGCGACGGCGTAGGCTGCAGTCCCTGTGGCAGTGGGTTGCCATGGGCTACCGTATGTAGCCAGCAGCCAGCGTGAGCGGCCAGGAGCCGCAGTGAGCGGCCGTCCAGAAGCCGGCGACTGATCTGCCTCGCCAGGGAAGAGCGCAATGATGGTGCCAACTTGGGCCAGTGAAGCAGCGTCCTCCACAACTAGACTGAAGAACAAAACGACAGCAACTTGTCTGTTCCCCTTCCCCCAATTCCCCAATAAAAATCTTTAAAAAAAAAAAAAGCCAAGAAAATAAAAATATAGATAAAATTCTGCTCAATCTCCAGGCTATCCCTTAGCTGCCTATGAAAATATTCAAGTCCAGATAAACAAAGGCTCAGATTGTGTTGTGACTCAGATGTTATTCTTTACAGAGTATTTAAAAACACGAGTTAGACCTAAATTCAAATCCCCGTTCTGAAATTTACTAGCCACACGCCTTTGCAGTTCATGTTCCCATCTGTAAAAATACGGATAACCGTACCCACTCATAGGTTTATTGTGACGAGTAATGAAGATAACATACATGAGTGCTCCGCACGTGCCTGACACATGGCAAGCACTCAAGAATGCACTGCCGTTATTTGTTCACAAATGAAGAGCTATGGGAATGATCGGCATAGCATTGCCGATGCAGCCCTCATCTCCCACAGAAACATGTCATAAATTCACTGCTTTACAGAGAGGGAGGCTGAAGAAATTAGTGTCAGCAAGAAGTGTTACCAAAGAAGGTTGTGCAATTCCCCTGTGTAGATAATTTTTAAGAAAAATGGTAAAAGGCTGTCAGCCTGGCATAGTTTAAATGCAGTCTTACAGAGGGTGAGACTGATATAATCAAGGGCCTCAGAAAGCTTGGCACAGAGCCACCCTTCAAAGGCTATGGAGTAAGAGAATGTGCTGAGGGGTGATGTGTACAGATGTAAAAACTTACTGAGGATGAAGATGAATGTTGACCTGCAGAGCAAAAGCCATCCGTGCTTTGTGTGCCATCTGTAGGGCAAACCTAAAAACCAAAAACACACACATCACTCTCAGGTCTGCAGAAAACACTCAAGATTCTTCTCATGAGGGATTAATAGGGTGCAGGGGGGGAAAAAAGTGGTAATAAGCCTGTCAATCCCAAATGTAGAGATACACAAAACCATACTCACACTTGCCATACTGTTCCACAGGTCCTCGTTTCTTGTGTTTTTATAGCTGTATTTCTGGAGATACTGTACGATACCACTTTTAAAGGCATCGGCACTGAGATAATCCCTTAGCATATTCAAAATACAAGCTCCCTGAAAGACAATACAAATAAGTGTTAGCTGTAGTTTGACCTCAATCTAAGCAACCATCACACTTAATTTTGGAAAGCAACTCCAGAAACATTTAAAATGGCGACCTGTGAAACAATCAGAGAAAGTGTGTTAAACCTTGTCGTAAGGAAGCAGGGGATGGAACATGACTGTTTATGTTTATTCTGCCAGGGTCGTTATTATCAATATCCAAGCCTTCCTGGGGGGCAAATTCACATCATCTGCCAGCTCCCATCACCACAGGTGAGTGGACAGTGGTGCAGACTTAGCCATGGACCTTGAGCCACCGTGTGGCTGTCTCACTGCCACTCTGGGGAGGGAGAGGCAGGAGGGGGGAGAGGAGGTACAAGAGGTGGAAGCACAGGTGAGTACCAGGTAAGGAATGGTGGAGCCCAGGCAGCCTTGAGCACAGAGGACTGGGAAGGCAAGAGTAACAATGCGAAAGGGAACAAGAGAATTCCTAGTTCTGCATTCCTGTGTTAAGAGCTCTTTTCCCCTCCACTATCATTACTGTCAATTGTGGCTCACACACACCCAAATACCCCCACTGGCCAGAGGTGGGACATAAATGAAGAAAGTCGTCCAACGGTAAGAAAAATGCTCTTTGATGTTTTCTTCTGCATTTTTTTAATACAAGTTTCTAATCACCAGGAATATCCTTTCTCTCTCCCTTCTCTCAACATACATTCTCTTTTAAATCATCTTTTCCTAAGAAATTATGATTCCTTTTTCCGAGAAAGCCCTTCCTACTTCTTTTTCCTGAGAAAGCCTCAATTTATCCTTTAAAATATAAATTGAAGTCTTCTTTTCTGGGAGAATTCTGTAGGTCCTCTTAAGGTAGAGCTTCGTTCAATCTCTCTCTTCCTCGCTCTAGGGCAGCGGTTCTCAACCTTCCTAATGCCGTGACCCCTTAATACAGTTCCTCATGTTGTGGTGACCCCCAACCATAAAATTATTTT
>NW_017731607.1:1481046-1505881 GCF_001890085.2 Hipposideros armiger
CACAGGTTGAGAACCGCTGCTCTAGGGGATGGTGGGGTCACAAGATAGGCAAAACCTTGATGCCTGAAAATCTACATGAAGTGCATATGCCTGCCAACAGGATTGGTACTTTTATTGTATTGAGATATAATTGACATGTAACATTAACTTCAGGTATATAACATGATTCAACATTTGTATATATTGCAAAATGATCACCACACAAGTCTACTTTAACATCTGTCACTGTGTAGTTACATTTTTCTGGTAATAAGGACTTTTAAGATCTACTTTCTTAGCAACTTTCCAATATGCAATACATTTTAAGTATAGTCACCATGCTGTACATTACAACCCCATGACTTTTTTGTAACTAGAAGTTTGTACCTTCTGACCCACTTCCCCCATTTTGCCCACCTCACATCACCTGCTTATGGCAAACATCAATCTGTTTTGTGTCTATGAGCTTGGCTTTTGTTTTTTTTCTTTTTAATATTCCACATATAAGTGAGATCACATAGCATTTGTCTTTCTCTTACTTGTCTCACTTAGCATAAAGCCCTCACAGCCCATCCATGTCATCGCAAATGGCAAGATTTCATTCTTTTTTATGACTGAATAATATTCCATTTTATATGTATATATACCACACACCCTTTATCCAGTCATCCATCAATGGACATTTGGGTTGTTTCCATATCTTGGCTATTGTAAGTAATGCTGCAATGAACATGGAGGGTACATATATCTTTGAATTAGTGTTTTCATTTTCTTTGGATAAATATACAGAAGTAGAATTGCTAGATCATATGGTAATTCTATTTTTTTATTTTTTGAGGAACCTCATACTGATTTCCATAGAGGCTGCACTAATTTACATTCCCACCAACAGTGCACAAGGGTTCTTTTTTCTTCTAAATCCTTGCCAACACTAATTAGTTCTAGCCTTTTTCATAGTGACCATTCTGACAGGTATGAGGTGATATCTCATTGTGGTTTTATTTGCTTTTCGCTGATGATTAGTGATGTTGAAGATCTTTTCATATGTCTGTTGGCCATCTGTATGTCCTCTTTGGAAAATGTCTATTCAGTTCCTCTGCCTTTTAAATCAGATTGATTTTGTTATTGAGTTATATGAGTCCTTTATATATTTTGGATATTAACCCCATATTAGATATATGTTTTGCAAATGCTGTTTCCCATTTCATCGGTGGTCTTTCATTGCTTCTTTTGCTGTAGAGTTTTTCAGTTTGATGTAGTCCCACTTGTGTGTTTTTGCTTTTGTTGCTTGTACTTTTGATGTCCTAGACAAAAAAACATTGCCAAGATCCATGTCAAGGAGCTTTTTCCCTATGTTTTCTTGTAGGAGTTTTACGGTTTCTCATCTTACATTTAAGTCTTTAATCCATTTTGATTTAACTTTTGTCAGTGGTATAAGATAGGGGTCCAGTTCCATTCTATTGTATATCCCATTTTCCCAACACCATTTATTGAAGAGTGTCCTTTTCCCATTGTATGTTCTTGGCTTCTTTGTTATAAATTGACCATATATGTGGGTGATTATTTCTGGACTCTCTAGTCTGTCCCATTGATCTATGTGTCTGTTTATATGTTTTTATCTCCCCTGTTCTACTACAAAAATATCCGAGCAAGAAATACTTTTCTGTCTGCTACAAATAAAACAACAGCCAAGCACAATGATAAATGACACATCCTCTGCCTCAGTGAGCAGACAATAGAAAGGTTGGGAATGGAAGAGTAAGTGGAAAAGCTGGACCTGAATCTCATAAAGAAATTAGGAGCCATGACTTAGCTCTAGGCTATGTTGCCAAGAGAACTACAGGCCCATCATGACCAGAATCCTCCTTTCTCCCATCCCCAAGAGAAGCCAGAGATGTGATTATATAAAATCTCCCAATCATTAAATGTTGGCAACAATTTCCAACTCTGTTATTAAATACATTGCTCAGGGCAAGACTATACAGTAAAAACGCAAACCGTTTTCCTAAAGGCACTGAAAGGTAAGCTACACAAGGGCAGGGATTTTGCGTAATACAAAGTCAATGCTCAATCAAGACCTATTTGTTGAATAATAGATAAAAGGCAGAGTGTCTATAGGCCATGAATTTTCACCTTATGACAGAGCAAATGAAGAATTGAGCATAATGTGATCTTTAGGATTACACTCCAAATTGAAAGTTAGACCTAAATGAGTGAACTCCAGCCAGCACAGATCAGAAGAGAAAGCATTCAATCTGGGTTGCTCCTTATGAAGGGAAAGCCACCCACACCCTATCTATAACCTCTCCACCCCAGTATTTATAAGTTTCGTGTGCAAAATGCACCCTTATAATCCATTTTTACCTTTTCATAAGAAACATCATCAAACATCTCCCGAATCTGAGCAGGATCCTCCACAGGTGTGGACACAGGATGTGAGGAATTTAATGCGTCGACCTCCATTGCATCAAAACACTTGCCAAAGAAATGTTCTTCCTATTGAGGGGGAAAAAAAAAAAGACAATTATCACAATTCACATTTAGATGAAAATTATGAAAAGAGGAAGGTTTAATCTGGGATAACAGGTTTATACTTCAATTTCTGGTCCAATATATTCCATATTTATAGAATTTACAAAATAAAATAGAATTACTATCTTCTAAAGAACATCCAAAAAACAATGATTTTAGGTAAACATTTTAAATTTCTTTCATCTTAAATATTTACTTATCACTTTAGGATAAATGCAATTTCATATTAACTTAAAACCAAAACCATTATGCCTATAGCCAAATAGCAACAAACCAAGAAACTAAAACGTATAATGATTTCAACATCTCAATCATCATCTATACTATTTTAAAGCAAAGAAATTTAGCTTTAAAATCATGTAGTGAAAGAAAAACTAATGGAGGACAACAAATTAGACAAGATTAGGGAAAATTACTAACTAGGGCATATTACCCAACAGAATAATATGCTTACGTAATCATTTTTAAATAGTATGTGGAAACAGGAAAATATTACAGTGTAGTATAATAATTATATGTACATTATAATTATAACTATGTATAAATCTATTATGCATTTAGGAAGATTAAAATTGAAAAATGAATGCACACAAATGAAAATTACAGTAGGGTAAAGGTTTTGTTTTTTACATAAAGTTTACATGGATTCTTTTTAATTTTACTGCATGTGATTTTCACAAGTTAAACACTTCTAAAATAAACACATAAAGATTTCTAAAATAAACATGTAGAAGTTCCAAAGCATTACATTTATGACCTATGAGTCTAGGTTCACTCACAATCAAATGTGCAGTTACCTTAAGCATAATTCATTTGATTTGACAAGTAGGATTTTATTGAAATAATAGCAATCTGTACCTTATACTTCAGTGAGCAACCTGAAGGTTGGGGAAATGATATGGAACAGACGGGCTGTCATTATTTCTATTTCTTTGATATTAAGGGAGGGCAAAATTTAACACGTATTTCTTAACAATCATATAGATTCACAATCCAGTCTGGAAATTTGCCTTTGTGATACATCTTTAAAGTTAACCGGCATTTTGAACACATGATTCATAGCTAAACTCCCAAGGAAGTTATTAATCTATGAATTCTATAATCAAAGACCAGTAAATGTTTTCTAGCAGGACTGAAGAAAACAACAGGTTAACCGAAAATGTAAAAAAAATATGTAAGTAAATACTTCTTACAACTTTCAGTTCTGGATGAGTCACACTGACAGACACGAACTCCATAAACTTGGCAAATCCCTCATTTAACCAAAGATCATTCCACCATTCCATAGTGACCAGGTTCCCAAACCACTGAAAGGAAAACAGTACTGATTATTCACACATTTCTATGGAGACCGGAATATCTACACAGCCATAAACATAAGGCCTTCAAAAGGAAGAATTTTATAGGTGTAATGTCAGTTATGTGAGTGTTAACATATTTATATAACTAATATTTTATCGAAGTAAAAAAACTTTTCAATATGCATTATAAAACATGGTACCTAATGTTTTAAAGAAATAATTTCTACTTTGCCCTTTTTCCTATAAGGAAAATTATCAAATCAATATATTAATAGCCTCGTAGGTACCATAAAAGCAATGCAGACACAGTTTACACTACTTAAAAAGTGTGATTGAATTTGTATACCTGGTGGGCGAGTTCATGGGACACGGTCAAGGTGATGCCAAGCTTACTTGATGCAGAAGACTTTTCAGCATCAAACAATAAAGAAGACTCCCTGTATGTTGTCAGTCCCCAGTTTTCCATAGCACCAGCCTGAAAGTCAGGAATAGCAGCAAGATCTTGGAGGAAGCAATACAAATATATTAGCGAACTCTAAGCTACACATTGCCCAAACACACTAACTTTCAGAATGGGTGGATGTAGGGGGTCAAAGGAAAACTTCAGCTGCCCAAGCAGAATCATGGAATTCTAGACTGGGAGAACCTTTCACAATGGAAAAAAGAGGCTGGGTGACTCATTCAGAGTCACTTTGCTACTGTGTGACAAAGTCAGACTTGGGTCTCCAGACTCCATTTCTAACTTTCTGACAAAGAGTTTGGGATTAAATAATCTTAACAGCTGCCTCAAGAAACCACTCTACTTTGAATGCCCAAGAACCCCATACACCTAAAAGACTCAAAATACTTTTAAAGGGTCTTATAAAAAAAAAATGCAGATTTTCTTATGCTGTGTAAATTCATTCAAAAAATTTATTGAGCCACCTATGTTCCTACCTAGTATGCGCCAATAATGAAAACACTGACGTATAGTTGGGTTTCTCTTTAAAGTGCAAAGGCAAAATTATCCCCATGCCATGTGCTTCAGGAACTGAATTGAGATCTGCTCTTACTATCATTATAAGTGTATTGTATACATCAGGGGTGAGTAGGATCGACCCAATGGTTGACACCTGCCTGGGTTTTAATGACTTGAGGGGCTGCTGAGATAACCGCAGGGATACCAATTAGGGGAATATGATCTATGACTGGGGTCATTAAATACCACAATTTGTAATATCTGTGCAAAATCTCTACCTTGTTTGGGTAAGGGATATGGAATGCTAAAATAATCCTCGTAAAATTCTAGAAGCGTCACCGCTGCATCCAGCGCATAATCTGCCTGGTTTATCTTGTCTGGCACAGCGTACACGGAAACCTGAAGAGAAAGGCACAGCAAGTTATTCAAATGCCGGAGTGGCTTCTCTCCACAACCGTATAGAAGACTGACAGTAACAGCTTCATGCTGTGGAATGTGGCTGCCGATATTAAAGAAGGCAACAGAAAGTTCTATTTCTTGTATTAATGTTGGCTGTTCCTGATCAACTCCCTTCCTGAAAACAACTACAAATGCTAGATAACATATACAAAAACGTCTCTTTAAATGTTTTCATGAGATAATGAAAAAGACCATTCAGAGGCCAGAAATGAACTGACAGTAGGACCCTCAGAAGTCAGAACACTGCAGCCAACTGTTGCCCTGAGGACACTAGCCCAATACTGAGGGACTTGAGTTTTGGTTTTCATGGCATTGAGAGACTTGGGATATGAGACCAAGTGCAGAGCCGGCTCAAGGTGGGCAGTGTACTAGGACATGCACCCCTGCATAAATAAAGCTGAGCCCCGAAGGACCATGTCCTCACTGTAAGGGTGAAACAGAAATAAACACCCCTATTCCTCAATGAGACTGCAAGGGGAAAAAAAACCTCTTACTCAAACCTTGGTACTGTATAAGGGAGAATGGGAGACCTCCTCAGAGAGTCTGTAGCTAAAAGCAAACCTTCATGCTGTTTAGCAGCTGGACTCACAATCACCAGGTGGTCCAAAACCCAGAGCCAATCATTTAAAGTGGTCCCCAGGTTGGTAAATGCTCCCAGTCACCTGACAAGAGCAAACAAATTCTGTTAGCATCCACCTTCACCTCGGGTAATACGTTCACAGGCATAAATTCACAATACACACCAAGGAACAAGACAGCGTGAGCAAGAGCCAACAGAAACACAAACCACAGACCCAGATACACAAAGACTTCAGCCATGCCAATTACTAGATACCGAATATAAAACGTTTAATATGCTTAAAGAAATAAAAGCACTAAAAATGTTAGTATGTAAAAGGAGCTCTGGGGCCCAATTCCAAGGGAGGTATGTTGAGGGGGAGATTTCCCCACATCGCCAAGCAATTCTCCCACACCAGCTGGATATCCTATCATTTAACTCAATTCTGATGCTATCTAACTGGAGATAGCATCAGATTCCACAGGTTAAGGGATCAGTCCTTTAAGACTGCCCCTGACCCCCCACGTCAGATGCCAGTCGCAAGTCCAGGTTGTTACCTGTACTTCTGAACAAGCTGTAAATTGGAGGTTTCAACACCCCCTATTTGGGTTTGATTAGTTTGCTAGAGCAGCTCACAGAACTCAGAAAAACAGTTTACTTACTAGATTACAGGTTCGCTGTAAAAGGATGTGACTCAGGAATAGCCACATGGAAGAGACACACAGGACAAGAAATGGTGGGGAAGGGCACAGAGCTTCAGTGTCCTCTCCTGGCACATCATTCTCCCAGCACTTCCACACGTTCACCAACACAGAAGCTCTCCAGCCTGTCCTTTGGGTTTTTATGGCGGCATGGACACAGGCATGATTGATTAAATCATTGACCATTGGTGATTAAACTCAATCTCCAGCTGGAGGTCAAAGGGTGGATTGAAATTTCTCTCCAATCACATGGTTGGTTCCTGGCAATCAGCCCCCAACCTTAGGTTACCTAGGGGCTTTCTAAAAGCCACCTCATTAACATAACAAGAGATACCTTTATCACTCTCTTAGGAAACTGTAAGGGTTTTAGGAGCTCTGGGCCAGAATACGGAGGAAGACCAAATATTATAAATTCTTAATTATAAATCACAATATCACAGTACAGAAGAGACATTATAAAAAGAATCATTCATAAAGGATTCATAAAAATGGACAAATCAGTGAGTGGGTGTTTTTGCTGATAGTTTCACTGCTGAGTTTAGATTGCTCTCTACATCCAAGTCTCAAGCATCACCTTTAAATCCCCAGGTAAGTACACATAACTCCACAAGGATAAGAAGCCTCAGCCCTACAGGAACAACAGGCAATTCAGCATAGAAACCCTAACTATTCAGGCCTCAGTGAAAACCAGTACAAATAAATGAAGTATCTTCAAATAAAGCATCCTGCCCCTCCTCTCCAGAAAACTTATTTGCATTCAGAGCCACAGCATACAGCTGTTTGCAGTTCACAACACAATAGTACCCAGACAAGGATCAAGTGCTCCTTAAAACAAGATCTTTTCTCAGGTATTCCAGTATTCCTAGCCCAAAGGCTTTCCCCAGAGCCATTTAATACTCCAAACCGACTGCTCTATCTTCCTTCCTGCGGCCAGAAATTCTCTGCTCAGATAGTCAGTGATGTTCTTCTCCAAATTGCAGAGTAATAGCCAGAAGTAACCTTAGAAACTATTGCAGGATCTAGTCCAATTTATACACTTTAAAGAAGTATAAACAAGTTCCAAAGGGAACAGGGACAAGGTCAGAAAGCCAGTTGGTGGTGGACCCAGGCCAGGCCAAGCCTCTCCACATGTTTTTGTTATTAGAAACTTGTGAGTATCTGTGCACTAGGATGACCAACCATCCTGGTTTGCCCGAGCCTGAGGGCATTCCCGGAATGTAGATGTCCAGTTTTAAAACCAGGATAGTCCCAGGCAGACCAGGACAAGTTGGTCACCCAATGTGACAATCACAGGTTTACCTTGACTCCACTCTTGGTCATCTTGCTGACAGACTTAAAATCTGAAATAATGAAGGCCACGAGGTAGGTGCTCATCTTCACAGTGACATCAAAATGGTCTTCTATGAGTCCTTCAGCAACAGCCACAGACTTAACCTAAAATCAGAATAACTTAAATCATCCAATAATCCAATGATCCAATACAAAATTTCCATTCCTGAAGTGGTGCTAATTAAGAGGAAAGTAAGCGAATTAAACAAATTCAAATTTAAATATGATTAACTCCTGCCCTGCACACTTTTATGTTCCAATGGTATATTTGCTGTTCTAGCCTCCAAAAGAGATCCTTTGAGAATCTGTTGTCCTTCCTCTCAACTCCATGTGTGCAGCCCAAGTTCAGGCCACCCCTATTCTGCCAAGCTGAGGGCTTTCCTGTCCAGGGGCAAGACTGTATTAGAGATCTTCATATCCTCAAAAAGTGGGTCCTGGATATCCATGGATCTAGACTCGAGAATCTTCACAAAGCCTCAGGAGCTCCTGGCTTTCCCTCTACAAGCCTATGAATTTCTCCACCAATCTTGTTTACTCAGTCTCTCCCTGTTTCTTTATTCTCCTAAAGCTGTAATTCTCTCATTAGAGAACTTCAGTCCCAGGCAGCAATACCATACCATTGGAGGAGGGAACTATAATTTGAAAAAGCATGTTCTCTATCTCAAATTTATATTAGGAAAATTACAATTGTTTCTTACATGTTCATACATAAATGCGGTGACAGTAGAGACTATAAAGTTCCTGCCGGGCAGGGATTTGCAGAATGCTTTTCACAGGGGACAGCCCTCTAGGGGGCGTCTGTCAGAATCGTATTTGAGGAAGAGTTAAGGTATTTAGCAGGGGATATAGTTTTAATGGTTGAGAAGTACTGTACTAGAGGGTGGTTTGTGGCCCTCCGGGTCCCTTGATGGGAAGATATTGCACAGGGATGAGGGGACACCCTTCAGGACTCCCGGAAAAGCCTAGTCCACCCCGAGTATCATCCAAAGTGAGCTTTCTGAACAGATGTCTGCTTCAGGGGTTGATATGCATCCATTGCAGAATGACAGCTCAGATGATGTTTTTTTCTAAGCTACCAGACTCATAGGATAATAGTACTTACTAAGTTTCATTCATCTGGCCAAGTCATCTTCTCAACACTTTGAAAAAATCAGAGGAAACACTGTCCACATCTGCTTTGAAATTGGAGGATAATGGTTTCTTTAAAGGAAACTGAGGTACCTATCATTACTTACCTTTAGTACCATAATATTCTGAAAAAATCACTTTTTTTTCCTTTTACTCTCTGCCCAATGTCATGCATATGGTTACAAATTGTATTGTTAATATCAGTATACAATATATAGAAATTATGGAAAGTAACTATATACTAGAACTGTGGCCTTATTCAACAAAGCGTTCTCTCTAAAATCCTTTTAAAAGATCATATGAGAAAATGAAGGTGAAAGTACTTTGTGAAAGGCATTCTCATTTAGACCTGCCCTAAATTCCTTACACGGATCCCTCCTGTCAGCACTGATAACTTGGAATGCCACTCTTACTGAAATCTTTCATGTTTTTAGGAACAATTATTTTCCTATGACTACAAGTAAATTGTTACTTGAAACAAAAACATAGGTTGGAAATGAAAAAGAAAAGTTGCCAATCTGTCAAGCAATAAAACAAACCAAACAGGTGACCCGAATCTTAACTTTCACTGGGTAATAATGCAAGTCGCAGCAAATCAATGGGCTTCTCCTGTGAGTAGATGTATAGGAACTCAGACTCACCAGGGGCATATTGGAGATGGCGAGGTGCCTTGGCTCCCTTCTGATCTTGATTAAAAAACTCGCTTTGAAGGCAGGTTCATCAAAGCAGGGAAAGGCCATTCTGGCTGCGATAGGTTCAAACTGTGTTGATGCAAGGATCCTAAAATTATAGCAAGCGAAATAAAAATACAGCATGAAGCACCAAACTCTAAAATAGGTGTGTGTGTGTGTGTTCTTTAATTCCTAAAGTTAACCCAAGATAGATGGATTTCACTAGTAAAAAAATATGTTCTATGACAAAAGCTATCATAAACTAAGTTAAAAGAGAAGGAAAAAGCTGGCAGAATTGAAAGTTATTTGACAAAGGGTTAATAGCCTTAACAGATAACTAGCTCTTAAAATGAGTAAGAATATACCCAGCAACCAAGTGAACTAGAAGGCACAGGTTATAAATAGGCAATTCACAAAAGAAGAACCTACAAATAGTCAGGAAATATATAAAAAGCTGCTCATCTTCCTCAATAATCAATGTAATATAAATTAAAATGAGACATCCGTTGGCTCTTTGGCACTAAAAAGACTGCCAATATACAGGACTGTTTAGAGGTAAAGAATATGGCAAGGAATATCAAATATTTGTAGACCCTAACTTAGCAATTTTACTACTAAGCATTTATTCTAAAGAAATGATTTACAAAGATGTTCATCCAAGTATTACTGATGCTGAAAAGTTGAAAACGACCTACTCTCCATCCATAGGGGATTAGTTAAAAAAAAAATCAGTGAACAAACATACATTTTAATCCAGTCGTTAAAATGATGTATAGTGATATTCATCTATACAAACCATCTCCTCAACATATGTAAAAAACTCCCTTATAAAACAAAAAAATATAACAACTCCATTTACATAAAATATGCATATATTCAGAGAGAAGTCTAGAAGGATGCTTTCCTAAAATAGAAATAGAGGTTATCTTGAGGAGCTATCAGGGATAAATTTTACTTTTTTAAAAATTCTTTATGATAGCATCTGACTTTTTTTTAACCTCAAAAAAAAGAATATGAAATCAGAAAAATAAGTTAGTGTAACCAACTAACAAATAAAATTTCGTTTTAAAATTTAACATAAAATCTCCTCCCGAAAATTACCTCATTAAAAACAGAACTAAAGCCAGGCAAGTGAGGATCCCCAATAAAGTTTTAAATGAGAGAAAAGTATTTCTTCTAACAGGCTGCTATGGGATGAACTGTGTCCTCTAAAAAGATATATTGAAGTCTTAATCCCTAATATCTATGAATGTGACTTTATTTGGAAATACGGTCTTTACAGACATAATTAAGTTAAAATGAGGCCATCAGGTTGGGCCCTAATCCAATATAACTGGGGTCCTTAAAAGAAGAGGGGAATTTGGACAATGGGCATGTGATAACAGAGGCAGAGACGGGACTGATGTAGCTGTAAGCCAAGGAATGCCAAGAAATAATGGCCTCACAAGCTAGGAAGAGGCAAGGAAGAATACTACTCAGACTCGGAGAGAGCGTAAGTCTGCTGACACCTTGATTTTGGGTTTCTAGCCCCTAGAACTGTAAGAGAATAAATGTCTGTTGTTTTAAGCCACCCAGTTTATGGTACTTCGTTATAGGAGCCCTAGGAAACTAATACATAGGCTAAGAGAATTAAAAATGTTTATTATACCCCAGAAATCTAATTAAATCAACAAATAGGTATTTACTCTGATAGAGCTAGAAGCAAGAGAATTCGTTAAACCAGAATGAAAAAAGGTCTAAAAAACTAGGAACATAAAATATTGCCATTTTTAACTCCACAAAAAAGATACAAAAGCAAAACCAAAGGAAGAATTGAATAATCAAGGAAATTTGAAGATGATTTATCGAAATAATGTAGTATGGGCATAGTACTCAAAGCTTAAAAAATAATAGAAAAAAAAATACCTCACTTCCCCTTCCTTGGTTCTGTAGGTGCTCTTATAAAACCCATGGAAAGTCTCAGAAAGATTGCCAGCATAGTCAATGACAACTGTGTAAGGGCGCCCAACAACCAAAGGCTCGGGAGCCAGAAGTGCGATTTGCTCGTGAGGCGGGTACTCCAGGACCCTCAGTGGTTCTTCAGCCTGCCTCTCTCCGGTTCCCTTCTTGAGGGTGGCCTTGGAGATCTGCAGGTGGTTACTATGCAGGACGATGGCACTCGTGGGCTGGCTGGCTGTGATTTCTATTGCGGTGGTTCCCTCAAAAGTCAGAGTGGTGAGATTCGCATGGATCATGAGATCATAGTGAACTGGGATGATGTGTTCAGGAAGTCGCATTTTATTCCAAGGAAATGGTGTCCCATCACTAGCTTTCGGAGATGTAGTTTCACTACTCTGACCCCAGGAAGGAGTTGACACAGTTAAGAGAAGCAACAATGAGGCAAGTAGAAATGACATGGTTCCAAGTGGCCATTTGCCGGACAGAGATATCATCTTCTTTGCTCAGACTACCTCAAAAAAAAAAAAAGAAAAAAAAATTAAGAATCACTAAAATATTATCAAGACAGCGTAATTTCAGAATGTATCCACTCAGAATTAGCAGATATAGACACAAACTTTCAAAAGTACTGGATCTTTTCCTGAAAGTAAAATTGCCTTCCCTATGTTACTGATTCATAGAAAAAAGAAGTTTATGGTTAGCAACCATCATTAACACCTACTACAAAACATCATCTGGTGTGCAAAATTAAAACTAATTTCATCAGTAGGGTTCTTGGTTGAAAGCAACAGAGCAAGCTCTAGCTGAGGATTCTGAGTAGCCCATGAAATAGGTCACAGAGTTGCCAGGACATTTGGGAACCCAGGCTCATAAAAAGGCAAAGATGGACAGCCAGAACCACATCAGAGAAACACCTGAGCAGGTGACCACTCCCCACCCACACTGGACCTGGGAGAAAACCGCCCTATTGCCCTGGGGGTCAGATGCAGACACTGCTGCAAGCACCACAGTGAGTTCTCCATTGCCCCTTTCAATTCCAAATCCCAACTCAGAACTCCGACTGTTGGAGCCAAAGTGAGTGGGGGACAAGACTTGCTTCCCACCCATCAAATGGAGGGAGTTCCTAAAACACAGAAAGCATAGAAAGGAGACTTAGATGCTAAGTAATAATGCGCGAGGGGAGGCAAGTATCTGTAACGGTAACCTACACTGGGATCTTTGTCAAACTGTCATGCCAAGTATTAGTTTAATATTTATTTAGCCTGAAGTTTAAAAGTTTATGGTGATTTTCATGATAGTGTGTGACAAACACAATCCAGTCACCTGGATTCTCTCTTACAATCAATCCAACAAATATGTGTTGAATGCCTGTTACATAGAAGGCTGTGTCCTGAGCACTGTGTGGAATGTAATAATACGCAAAACACCAATCCCACGACCAAGGACTTCAAATTCTGGAAGTGTAGAAAACATTTATACACAAATAATGAAACATAACAGAGAAAGTGTGGAGTGTTTTAAGAAGAATAATAAAAGAGGGTTCTAGAGGAGAATATTTCTGAAGGGAGAGAGGGTCTTTGGCTGCAGTGACTCTGGGATGCCACCACCATGCAAGACCAACATTTGAGTATGCTCTGCAAGATTAGGTCAGATCTGGAAACAAAGCAGCGCATTAAAACCACTGCAGGTGGAGCAAGCCAGGGTGAGAGCTAAAGCACAAAGGGAGAAAGCAGAGGGCTGCTAGGCGACCGATGTGGACAGAAGGGAACCCCAGCAGAACTTGATGGAGAATGATGATTCCCAAGGCAAGGAGGCAAATGACTCCAAGTTATGCTGAAAGCATGCTGGAGTCATGTTACAGGCCATATTTTGCACTTTATTTTAAAGGCCACAGGACACAAAAGGAATATGAATTCTAAGGGAGTTGGCAATCTCCCTTAGAATGCCCTGAACCCAGGGAACCCAGCCTACTTTTCTTTCTTTCTCTCTCTCTCTCTCTCTCTCTCCTCCAGGTAGTTGGCCCTAATTCCCTCAAACTCCTCTAGCTCCTAGACATTTGGATCAGATAAGAAAAGCAGTAATCCCGCAATGTGGATCCCTTGAAATGATGGTAATACGTGGCATTCTCCCTCCATATTAGTGGCTCTCAACTCTGGCTATGGACTGACATCATCTAGGAAACTTTAAAAATGACTGTTGCCTGGAACCCTATCTAGAGCAATTAAACTGGAATCTATGGTGATGAGGTCAAGATATCAGATTTTTTTTTTATAATTTCCCATAAATTCAATTGAAGAGCCAGGTTGAGAAGCTACTAGATAATCCCCTTGTCTTATCCCTGGAGCCCTATGTGGGGAGATACTATTGTAGTTGAAGGTAATTACTGATGTGCTCTCCCCTACCCCTCACTTTCCATCCTGTTCCCTTCCCAGACACACAATTAAAGGCACCTACCTCCCCCTCCCCATTGAGCAGGTCTGCAGGCTAAACAGAAAGAAGACCACCAACACAGTAGACCCAGAGACACCATAATCCCAGTTCAAAAGGCACCACCCAAATAAAACAGAAAAAAACATGTGAACAGGAAAAACAGGTTTTTTTTGTTTGGTGTTTGTTTGTTTTTGTTTTTTATTTTTGTCTAGGAAACAACTAAAGGATGCTTCCAGCCACAGAGAATTGGAGCAATTTGGAAAAGAATAAAGATTAAATACCAGAATAAAGATTAAACACCAAAATAGTAAAGAGTTCCTGCCCCTACCTCCTCAGGCAGAATCCCAAGGCAGGAGAAGAATAATGGATTTCTCTTGAAGTCAGGGGAACAAAAGTAAAGGGAACTTGTATGATGTTTTCATTTGGAATTCCTGATGGCAGCAGCTTAGTGGGTACATACAGCCCATGCTCCAATGGTACAGAGTGGCAGATTCAAGGGAGGACTCTGGAAGTCCCTGAGTGTTCTCCAACAGCCAACAGCTAAAAATTCCAACTGGCTCTGAGCTGACAGCAAGGCCACGGGACCTCACATCAAAGGCTTTGCAAGGTTGAGTCCATGAGGCGAGGGGAACAAAGAGAACATGGCTGTGTCTCAAGGAGGATGCAGCGCCAGGAAACCAAAATGGAACGTGTAATACAGACAGCATAAATGGCAGAATGCCTACATGCACATACATATATATATATATATACACACACACACACACACACACACACACACACACACATATAATTAGAGCTATAATATATATTAGGCTTACAATCAGGAAAGAAAACCTGGTCTTTGAGTTCTTGCTCTGCTATGTACTGTGTGACCTTGGGCAGGTGATTTAATCCCAGTTTCATTTTCTTCATGTGTAATATAAGATAACAGCTGTCTCAGATGGTTGTGAAGATTAAATGAGTTAAAATATTTTCAATCACTCGTTCCACATATATTTATTGAGGGCCTATTATGTGCCAGGGGTTTTGCTGACCTCAGCAGTACAGCGTGTGTGTGTGTGTGTGTGTGTGTGTGTGTGTGTGTGTGTGTGTGTGTGTGTGTATGTATGGGGGGGATTTTTAACAAGTTGACACAAATATGTATACATATATATATAGTTACCAACCACAATTACCTATGAAGAAAAAACCACACATACATACTGAAAGAGAATAACAGGTCAGACCAATTTACATTGGGGCTCTCCGATACTTTTAGCTGAGATTTAAAGGACAAATTCAAGTTTGCTAAGAAAAGAGGGAGAAAACGACTTTCCCAGACGGAAGGAACAGCGATATTTGCAGGCTCAGCAGCAGAAGAGAGTGCTGGTGATGAAGGCTAATGAACCTGAAGCACAGCATACAACTGGAAAGATGTGCCTGGCTAGGTGAGCAGGGGCCAGACCACTACACAGCCTGTAGGCTTGTTAAGAATTTTGGATTCTATCCTAAGTGCAAAGAGAACCCATTGGGTTTTGAGCTAGAAGGTCTTAGGATTCTGTTCACACTTTAAGAAAATCACCCTGGGGCCGGCCGAGTGGAGCGATGGTTAAGAGCTGGCTTGGGACGCCAGAGGACCCCAGTTCGGATCCCACATATGAGGGCCAGTGACACTGCCCTCTACAGCTAAGATACTGAACAACAGCTCAACCTGGAGCTGGGCTGCCTTGAGTCCCCCGGTGACGATGTAGGCTGCAGCCTCTGCTGCAGTGGGTTGCCATGGGCTACCATGTGTATTCAGCAGCCAGCGTGAGCGGCCAGCAGCCACTGTGAGCGGCCGTCCAGAAGCCGGCGACTGATCTGCCTCGCCCGGGAAGAGTGTAATGATGGTGCCAACTTGGGTCAATGAAGCAACATCCTCCACAACTAGACTGAAGAACAAAACGACAGCAACTTATCTGTTCCCCTTCCCCCAATTCCCCAGCGCTGTTCCCATGCCCCCAATTCCCCAATAAAAATCTTTTAAAAAAAAGAAAAGAAAAGAAAATCACCCTGGTTGCTGTGCGGAGCAGGGTGGGCTGGAAAAAAAGCACGAGTGAAGGCTAAGAGACCAGTGAGAAAGTAGTCTAGACAAAGTAAGCTAGTAGTTTATACTGGAGTGGTGTCAATAAAGAGAGGGAGAAGGGAGAGACATGCAGACACAGGGAGATGGATGGATTCAAATTTGAAGTGGGGTCGTAAGGGAAAGGATGCATCAGGATTGCTGCCAGGTTTCTAGAATGAACATGTGAGTAGTCATAGGTTCCCTTTACTGAGATAGAGAAGACCAGAAGTGAGCAGATTTCAAAGGGAGGGGAAGGAATCAGGGGTTCATTTTTTAGTATGTTTAATTTGTGATGTCTATGAGATATCCAAGGGCAAATATCAAGAAGGCGGTTGGATTTACAGATTTATTGCACAGAGATAGGGGTTTAAATGACTTTCCTGTACTTGACTGTACTCGTTTCAAGTTTTAAAAAATATTTGTCTTTGGCATCTGATCTTACTAAAGCATCTTTCACAGTCAATGTTGTCAATGAAAGTGCAGCAATAACAGAGTACCTAACTTTACTTACAGTCAGGAAGAGTTCAAGATACTGTAGGAACGTTATTTCGGCTGCCTTTGATGATTCTGACGTTTCCCTCTCAAACAGGAAGTCAGGGGCAATTGGTCCTGGGTTATCTCACCCTTCTCTTTATTGGGACACTATAGAATTTGAAATTGATCATCAAGAGGTAATGGACTTTGTTCCAAAATGTTCTGAACAAGAAAATTAACAAGCACTGATAATAATTTATCACTGCTGGTAAAAATTAAAAGGTTGAATTTTGTTTTTTAAACATGGTATTTTTCTATTTAGGCCCACCTGAAAATGTGCTAGGTATTAGTACAATTCCAACTCTTTAGGAAAACAGACTCTGGACAATTTTTTAAAGCATTTTTTAAAATTGATGACCACATTCTGAGTTGAGTTGAGAGCAAATACTCCGGGCATTTGGTCGAAAACAGAGCATCTGTTACTTTCAGAACCTGATCTTCACAAGGAACCTCCATGAAAATGGTGAGGAAGTGTCTGTTCTCTTTCCTCGTGAAATTAACTTGCAGGTCCACCTGGCGAGTAAACCACCCAGATAGGAAACATGAATTTGCTCAAACTCGAGAGCTTTATCGGAGTAGAAGTCAGCTACAGCCAGAGTGAAGTGAGAACAGACAACTGCTTGACAAGAAGTACAGGAGAAGCAGGCAGAGAGATGCCGATCCCACCCCCTCATACCCCCAGGCCCACCCCAGCCCAGTAGTAAAGGCAAAGCCACGTTCGTATCTCTGGCAACTATCCACAAGGTGTCCTCCTTCGCCTAACCCCGCCACTCACCCACCCCTCCATCCGGCCCTACTCGGAGTCTGGTGGACTGGGCTGCTGGCAAGGAGCCCAGCCGCGAGGCGGAGCACAGAGCAAGGCTACAGCATGCCGGAAAGCGGCAAAGCCAGGGGAGCGCGCAGAGTAGATGCGCCAGCCCTGCACCCCCCACCTTCTCCGGTTGGAGAAGGGCCGACCCCGCCCCGCCACTCTCCCCTTAGACTTGGGCCCAGGCCCCATGACTACCCGTCCCGCGTTGCAATCCGCTAGTCCTCCTCCCGGCGCCCCGAGTCCTCGCCCCCTCCCCGCTCCCCCGGAGAGCAATGGAAGGAGGCCGGGGGTCGTGCCCTGTTCCAACCACGCAGACCCCCTCCCCGCACCGGGGACGGACGCGCAATACCTGGGGTCTGGGACCCAGCGGGCTCACCCTCGTGCCGCCGCAGCCTGCTTCGTCCGCCCCGGGACCGAAAGTGAAAGTAGAGCCCGGGGAGCGGCAGGCGGGCGCGTGGGGCGCGTGGGCCCGAGCCCTCGCAGGTGGCGCGGGGAGCCGGGTTGAGGCTGGGGAAGAGGAAGCCTGGGAGTGGGGCCACGCGAGGGAGACCGCCGTTCCCAAGGCGGGAATTCACTAATGAGAGCTGCACTTCAGGGAAGCAGTGGGGTTGCAATAAAGGGGGGATCAGGTGGAAAGGAGCATCCCTTGCTGAACGCGGATCATTTTCTCTGCGTGTGTCTTTGGAGGTTTTTGGGTTTTGTTTGTTTTGTTTTTTTCTTCACTGGCGGCCTTGCAGGGCTTGGGGACGCGAGGACAGGGCCGGTACTCCTGGAGGTGACTCAGGCTGGACCGGAGCTCGCTTCTCCAAGCATGGTGGATAGGCTCCACCCTTGTTGGACTCAAGAGGTGTCCATCATCTCGTCTCTGCAAATGGGCTGAGAGCTCTTGGCCTGCCTCAGAAAGAAACAGGAACTCAGAACTAGTCTTTGTTGTTGCAAAAAGCCTAACCCTTTGAGGTTTCCGTGAAGAGGGCAGAACGGCTGCATCACTACCCTAAGGGATACTTAGACCCCAAAGATTTGCTGCTCCCCAGTTTAAAATGTCCCTCTTGGTTTTTTAAATCAAATGGCCATTTCTACGCTCCCTTTAGAACATTAAGACTGGATGAAATATCCAAAAAAGCCCACCTTTAAACAGTTGAGGCATTTACCCTCAACCGTAACAAGCCAAAAAAACCACAAATGTTCATACCAAAGCCCCAAGTTGGTGAGAGTACCGTGGTCCCTCTGGGACCTTTTTTTTACTATACTCAGGCATTCTCCTCCTAGTTTCCTTGTAGCCTCCTTCTCTTTGAGAACTGGTGTTTCAAGTCACTGAAACAGTACTTCTGCACTCTTTTTTCTCTAATCTTATGCCTCCTGAAAAATATATTTTGTTGTGCGTATTCTCTCCAGTCAAGGACATTTTGTAATATAAAATCAACACTCTGTACCCAAGTCCAACGAGGGTGGGATGGAGGGAAATTTTTTTCACTAAAATTCAACAAGAAACAGGGCATTGATATCAATCAATTTCACAATTGTGTCGGGTGTCAGTGGATTGCTATAAGCCTCCAATGCCTCCAGGTGTCAGCGAGCGATCCCAATTTGCTCAGAGGAGAGCCTCTCCACCAGTAAACTCGTGCATTTCTTTGCTTTTATATATTTATATTTTGGAATGTGATGGTTCCCTTTAGTTTGGAATACAGTTTCATTAAAAATATGTCTTGAAGATCAGGATGGAAGGAGCAGAATGCACCAGACTGGAGGCTGCTATAAACTGAAAAGGCAGGGACAGGGGAATGCCTCTATATGAACCTGGGCAGAAGGAAGCTGAAATATCAATAAGGAGAATGCTGACACTGCTAAGGCCTCTTGACTGTTCTCTCACAAGCTCTCCCTTGCTCAGACTTTAGACTCAGACTGGCCATGATTCTCTGTCTTCAGAATCCAAGTGCATTACAAACAAAACAATAAGACAGAGGATTTGGCGGCATCCCCTTCTAGTTTAAAAGCTCTAGTGGGGTTAGGAGGGATGCAGACCCCGAAGTGAGGACTTTAAACTTGAAGGAGTCACAACCATAGAGTCTGTGAGATCAAAACTTAACAGCTACCAAGCTTAGAAATGGTATTAGAGGAAAGTGTGCTAAGAGAAGGAGCACCTAGATTTATCGATTACTTACCAACTGTTAGATACTGTGCTAAATGCTAGCCATATGCAGGTGTGTATATAATTTCATTTTTTCAGCAATCATGTAATACAGGTATTATGTTTTATAGGTGAGGAAAGAGAGAGAGGTTGGCAACTTGCTCAGAGTCAAAGAGAACATAAAAAGTGAAACCTAAATTTGAACCCTAGGTAGATCTATTTGACTCCAAAATGCATGGTTTTTTTACCCTGCACGAAATCACACAGTTGCCTCAGCTAGCTGTTTTTTACTCCCTCCCCCACTTTACCTCTCTCCCATTTTACTTGCACTCCTAGCTTTGCTCTTTTCCGGCCAGTGCTGTGAATTTTGCGTTCTGAAAAACCTTACTGGAGCCTCCAGATTTTTTCTCAGTGGATATTAGTTTATGCAGCTGGAACAAAGCAACTCTAAGATATCAGTAGGTTAAGAACACGAAGCTTTCTTGCTCACTCATGGTACACAGACCTTGTAGATAGGTAGGGTACTCTGCCCTGTACAGCCATTCAAGACTCAGAGGGACAGAGGCTCTTCATCTTATGGGTGCATCCATCTGAAACTTTTGGCCTTCTAGATCATCACCGTGGCAGGAAAGAGAATGTCCCGAGAATTATGTATCAGCTTTTCCTCACCTAAGCGCTGAACAACTCATATTTCACTTGTCCAGGACATGGTCTTCTGCAAGGGCAAGGAGAGGTTGGTAAATGCTAGTATTATCTACCACATAGTGCAATAGGATCAGTTGAGCGCCTCCGTTCCAAAGGCTTATCAGAGCCCTTGGTCCCAGATGTGAGCAAGGAGAAGGAGGGAATCCATTTTGGTCTGAAGCCGTTTACATATGTACAACTTTGGGCTATGACCAATCAACGTTTTTTATATTGTTTCCAGATTTTGATCAAGTAGGGTTCAATTTTGCTCTAATTGATTGAACCCATTCTGCCTTTATTAGCCTTTAGTCAATTAATGTCAACACTTGGTTCATTTCTTCCCTTTTGCTGCCAAAGCTGCTGCCATTTTGATAATATTACTACAATCCTTTTTGTTGTAAAATCTTACCTAGAATCATGATGTAGAAAACACAAAAAAAGGCTGCTCTAATTAAGTGGGACAGTCCCAGCCATTAAGTCCTTGCCAGTTGCCTCCCAATCCTTCCTCACAACCCCATCCCTCAACCCCCCAAACATACACTGTGGTCCCTGAGACACCTCTACAGGCTCTTATGGCCCCAGAACTCTTTTTTTTTTTTTAAGATTTTTATTGGGGAATTGGGGGAAGGGAAACAAACAAGTTGCTGTCCTTTTGTTCCTCAGTCTAGTTGTGGAGGACATCGCTTCACTGGCCCAAGTTGGCACCATCATTGCACTTTTCCCGGGCGAGGCAGATCAAGCACCAGCTTCTGGACACCTGCTCACAGTGGCTACTGGCCGCTCACGCTGGCTGCTGGCTACACATGGTAGCCCATGGCAACCCACTGCAGCCTACACCCATCTTCGGCTACTCACTGCAGCCCAGCTGCAGGTTGAGCTGTTGTTCAGCATCTTAGCTGTAGAGGGCAGTGTCACTGGCCCTCATATGTGGGATCCGAACTGGGGCCCTCTGGCGTCCCAAGCCAGCTCTTAACCAACGTGCCACTCGGCCCGCCCCCCAGAACTCAATTTTTAAAATGTCACCTTAAAAGGGAATATCAATGTTCCTCATTCTTGATATTCCTGGTAAAGGAGATGACTTTTTTCCTATATGCCAAGTCGCAAGACAACCCTGCTCAATAAAATCTATACCATTTTATACCATTTTATTAATAATCAGAAACAGCAAAGAAAGTATGGGTGCCAAATTAAAAGAAAAACTGTGCCAAAGCAGACCACTGAACTTATAACAACTAATAAATACAACAATTAGTTGTGGTTTGAAAGCATTTACATATTCTCTATCTCATTGGATCTTCACAATGTGCTTGTGTAGGTGGCTTCTAGCTCCATTTTTGTAGAATGAGGAGCCTGAAGATGGGAGACGGTAGGTAACCCACCCGGTGCCAGCACAAGGAGAGAACCTGCTCTAAACTTCAGCCAATTCACAGGAAAGCAGAGTTTACAAAGAGACAGAGACAGAGAGAATAACCCCATCAACACCCTCAGATCCAACTGCCCTGAGCAACCCCTGCCCTTGGACTTTCCAGTTCATAGAACCAATGAATTCCTTGATTCAGCCAGTTTGAGTCAGTCTTCAGAAACAGTCCTGAGTCACCATTGCAACAAGCGCTAGAGGAGGGAGCAATGGATGCCAGCTTCTGTGGGAACAACTAGGGTTGATTTTTTTTTTAAGATTTTATTGGGGAGTTGGGGAAGGGAGCATTGTGTTTTTCCAGGACCCATCAACTCCAATTCAAGTTGTTATTCTTCAATCTTAGTTGTGGAGGGCGCAGCTCAGCTCCAAGTTTAGCTGCTGTTTTCAATCTAGTTGCAGAGGGAGCACAGCCCACCATCCCATGAGGTAGTCGAACCAGCAACCTTGTTGTTAAGAGCACACGCTCTTACCAGCTCAGCTGGCAGCTCAGCTCAGGCGCAAGTCACTGGCCCATGTGGGAATCAAACTGGCGACCATGTTGCTCAGAGCTTGTGCTCTAACCAACTGAGCCACTGAGCCACCCAGACAACCCACAACTAGGGCTCTTAACAAGTGACCAAAACTGCTGTCAGACTATGAGGACTGCCAGGTCCTGAAGAACATTCTGGGTGATTTGAGGACTGATTACATGTTTCCCATTTTCTCTCCCTCCTCAGACATCTGTTCGATAAACTCCTTCCACCTAAGGTAACCTGAGCATTTCTCCAGTTCTTGCAGCCTGACAGAGCAGAGGGAACACGCTCCTCTTCCATCCCTCCTCAGTATGTGAGAGGGCCCATCTCACTGCTCTTTAGCCAGCATTCTATATTCTTATTGTCCTTTCCTTGCTCATTTCAATAAGAAGGTAAATCACCATAATGTGTTTTTTAAATTGGCATTTCTTTCGTTACTAATGAGATTGAATACATACACTGAACATATGTTTATTAGATGTTTTTACTTGTTTCCTCTTTTGAGAATTATATGTTTCTGTTCATTGCCCATTTATCTACTGAAAAATCATTACTTAGTTATATAAAAATTATCTATGACACACAGAGAAATCCATTCTACTAAACTAGTAAATCTAATTCTACTAAAGATGTAAAATACCACAATCAGTAAGACTCCAATGTTTCAAAGCAATCTCCACATAAGTCTAAGCGAATCATGCCAATTTCTGAAAAACCCAGACCCATGCCTGCTATGTTATTTGAGATGTTAGCATTTACCTGATATCATCAAACTGAACATTAAAGCAAATCTTGCTTCAGGAAACTGGTATCCAGGCTTTATCTTGTCTATGGCACCTTCTGCCATGGCAACCGCACAAAGAGTAAGTTATCCAGCCAGGAGTGAGCATGATCTTTGTATATGCAAAAAAAAGTTGTAAAAATATTGGGATGAAAAAATAGGTAGGTTTGTCTCCTGTTTTTTTCTAAAGAACCATAGCATCATGCTACAAAACAGTTCTCATGCTCTTCTCACATACTGGGGAAGGATGGAAGAATCTGCCTGCCATATTAGTGTTACTGTGCATTGAAGGTGTTTCTGTTATTATGATCATACGATGTTGACAGTCATGTCCTTGAGACAGAGAAGGATATGTAGATCAGAAAGTAATTGATGAAGGAATAATTGGGAAGAAACTAGGGAAGGAATTTGACTCTAGAGATTAGAAAGATTTTATTCTTCATTGAGCTAAAAGTATGACTACTCCCCAAATAAGAAATGAGAAATTAATAGCTGGCTGGAATTTTTCACTTATGGAAAATGGGTCACCTGCTGACCACCAGAAGAACTGATTCCAAACTCAGGAGACAGATGGCATCTGAGATTATGACCAAAAAAATCACCAGGACCCAATAACTGGATTTGAATAGTTTGTGAAGCAGATAATTAAAGGAAGAAAGAGTTTTTACAACTTGGAAATATATTATAGGCCCAATAGAAGCCCAAAGCCCTTTTGAGGGAAAGACAAAGGAAAACAGGTCCTTAGGGCTGGGAGACAGGACAGATGCTGAGAAGGCCAGGGAAGCTGCAGAAAAGCATTGCAGATTTAAGTGAGTTATCTGAGCCCAACAGCAGAGGTTCCAAAGAGACCCAAATTACTAACCAGCTACAGCAGCAGGGCAGAAGCTTGAGAGCCTTTGGCTCATGTCCATTACCCAGCAAGACTATGAGGAGAAAAAGAGTCTATGACTGAGTGGGTGGATCAGCCAAAAATATAAAAATGAAACTCCAGTTACATTAATGAGAAGGCTAGCCCTTCTGTTTCTGTAACATAGTGTTAGATTTTTTTTTTCTCTTGGCTTCCCAGTCCTAGTAGTAGATTGCTAAACTTTTATAGAATCTGTATAAGCTTAGCTGTCCAACAATTCCCACTCTACAGGATGAAAATAGTGAAATCATAGTACTGTATAGTAAAATCTTATATGACTCATTTAATCTCTGTAGTGAACTGCAAAGTAAATAAAATACCCGAACTGCTGAAGTTTGTTCTCTCTCTCTCTCCCTCACTCTCTTTTTTTCTTCCTCTTTCATCAGTTACGTATTAATAGATGCAGTGAGTAAATAGGGGTAAAATAATGTACCAGAATAACTTAGGGAACTTGTTTAAAAAAAAAAAGGTTTATGATCTCCACCTTGAGAAATTCTGATACTGTAGATCTTGATTGATAAATACCATAGAATTCAAGGGCAATGTAAGTTTTCTTTGAGGGAAAAAAAAGTGCCTTATCACTGCTTCAATGAGGGCAAAGGGTATTTATTCTCCATACCTTAGCCAGAAAAAGTAGGAGGATTCATGAACTCCCGAGGGCCAGCCCTCACATACTGGCAGCATCAACTGTTTAAGTTCTGAAACCTACAAGGAACTACTGGCAACAATGCAGATAGAGGAGGGAAGAGATGTGGGCAGGGTCTGGAGTCAGCTATGGTTGCCAACAACTGTCTAAATAATTTGCTCACTCTCTTATTCTTTTTTTTTTTAAAGATTTTTTTTTAATTGGGGAATTGGGGTAAGGGGAACAGATAAGTTGTTGTCTTTTTGTTCTTCAGTCTAGTTGTGGAGGACTTTGCTTCACTGGCCCAAGTTGGCACCATCATTGCGCTCTTCCCGGGCGAGGCAGATCAGTCGCCGGCTTCTGGA
>NW_017731607.1:1506134-1508885 GCF_001890085.2 Hipposideros armiger
CGCGCCACTCGGCCGGCCCCACACTCTTATTCTTAACCACGAAGTATCTGAGAATTGCAAGCTTGGAGATCAAAGTATGGATCCTTAGTGCAGCGAAAGGCCCAGAGAGGCCATTCTGTTTGTGGTATGTGATCTCTGAATCCTCAGTTTGCAAAAGAGACTGACAGTGAAGAATTAATAAATGTTAACTATTCAGAGTATACAAACTACGGAGAAAGATAGCCCACCACAGTTAGGAAAACATAACAAGCCTCCCCCCAACCAGCTTCAGAGGGACAGACAACCAGCATAAACCAGGGTACTCATCATTGGTATAGCCAGAAGGCAAGGAAGCCCACTGCTATTGGTCAGTCCAAGGGCACGGAGTAGACAGAGATGGGTGGAGAATGGACCTGGGGGGCAAACAGAAGATCTCCAGCACAGACATATTGAATAATAGCAGATATTGCCTAGGAGTTTAACTAACCACATAGTAGTAAGGGACTGTGACCACCTCCCAACTCACCCTTCATTGAAAGCAACACATAATACAAACTTCACTTCATATGTTTTGTATCCATGTAATTACAGAGACAGAAAAGAAAAATAAAACAACCAAAAAGGCCAGCGACATTTCCAAATCTAATTTCTATGTTGTATCAATCAGACTTCAATCACAGAGAACAGAATCCATTCAAGCTATTTAATAAAAAAGGGATTTATTGCAAGCTATTACATGACTTACATAATCATTGGGAAGGTTGAAAGAGCACATGCTAGCGGGAGCTTCCAGAAACAAACCCCAAGCTGCAATGTAGAACTTGGCCACCAGGAATGCTGCTTCTTTTGCCATGACCCAGAAGCCACCTGCTAAATTGGGCAGCTGCTATCACAGCGGCTGGCTCCAGAACCAGTCACGGATGCTACAATCTGCCCCAACAAAATGAAGATCTCAAGCCTTGCCTCTCTCCCCACTTAACTCAGTTCCAAATTCAAGCTCCCATCAGTGCTTCTGTTTGGCAGAGCCTATCTCATATCTAGAACCTAGGAGTGAGGGAGTCTGGGAAGTGAAGTGTTTACTTTCCAGACAGCAGTGGAGTGGGAAATTCTGAAAGGAAGTCGGAAGATGTACTGAGTGAGCCAATCGCAGTATCTACTACAAATGTTCAACTGCATTGAAGCTGAACAAATAAAAAAGAAAAAAAAACAGTTATGAGGAGGCCTCAAGTAATTTTGAATGTGTTAATGTTCAAAAGTAGTAATTTTAGAAATCAGTTGTAGATTGAGATTATGAGATGCCTGGGACTCTTGGGAGTGTGATGGAAGTTCAATTTGTGAGGTAACTACATTGCCAAGCATCCTGCTATGATTTGGTATCTTTGAAGTGTCTCCAGGTGATCTTTACTTTCCTTTTGCTTGTTCAGCACCCCTTACTCCCCTCCTTCCAGTAAGTGCATTCTCACAGACTCAATCTCAGTCTGGGATGAACATAGCACCCTATTTTCTTGCTATAGTGATCGGTCCAAAGACTGGCACGTGAGCAAAGCCAGGGCAGAGGCTAAGCCCAGGATTATTCTGGCTGAGGTTGGCAGGGAGGCCTCTTATTTTCTTTTTCTTTGTGGTCCCAATGCTGTAAGAATATGGCCTTAGACTTAATGGCCAAATGCCCACTGTAGGGCAATGACTAAAAAAGTGAAACCAACACCAAAGGGAGGAAAAAAAGAAATGAGAGGCAGAGCTTGGGAGACTCCTTTTTAGTATGAACTTCCAGATTTCACCTGTAGAGCCTGGAGCTGCCTTCTTCCTGCAGTTATATCTTCAGTTCCCTGAGCCATCAGCATCATTTGAATAAATCTGTCCTTTTGGATTAAGATCATTTGATTGATTTGGGTATCAGTCATATGCAATTTTAAGAGTTGTAACAAATCAGTCTCAATTTTATAACCTACTAGTTCCACTAATCCCTTGAAGAAAGGCAGTGTCCTTTGTGCCCCATTGGAAAAGTGAGATTCTTTTTTCTTTTTCTTTGCTTTCCATACATTGTTTGAGGCCGACCTGAATTCCAATGAAGACTAAACTTGAACTACATTTCTTTTTTTTTTTTTAAGATTTTTATTGGGGAATTGGGGTAAGGAGAACAGACAAGTTGCTATACTTTTGTTCTTCAGTCTAGTTGTGGAGGACGTTGCTTCACTGGCCCAAGTTGGCACCATTATTGCGCTCTTCCCAGGCGAGGCAGATCAGTCGTCGGCTCTGGATGGCCGCTCACTGCGGCTGCTGGCTGCTCACGCTGGCTGCTAGCTACACACGGTAGCCCATGGCAACCCACCTGCCATCGCCGGCGACTCATGGCAACCCAGCTCCAGGTTGAGCTGTTGTTCAGCATCTTAGCTGTACGGGGCAGTGTCACTGCCCGCATATGTGGGATCCGAACTGGGGTCCTCTGGCATCCCAAGCCAGCTCTTAACCAATGCGCCACTCGGCCGGCCCTGAACTACATTTCTAATCAGTCAACTTGATTTAAGTAATTTTGATAATGTCACTCAATGTCAGATAAGCAGCCTCTCAGAACAACTCCTCTTTTTAAAAGACTCATGCACCACTGCTGCAGCACAATCACTCTACAATCACCAGCTGTGTGATCTGGAGAACCCCAGAGATTTCAGTGGCGATGCGAAGGAGTCAAAGACAAACTACTGGGAGACCTGTGTCTCCATGGAACAGGCTTTGTGAGTGAGTGCGTGTGTGTGTGTGTGTGTGTGTGTGTGTGTG
>NW_017731607.1:1510004-1514495 GCF_001890085.2 Hipposideros armiger
TCTGAAAAACCAGAGTAATTCCACTGTCTCAGTCCTCTCTGGTTTCCTGAGATCATCCCCTAACCCATGCATGCCTTAGCTCTGCTAGGAGTGGGTTCCCACTTAAAAAACAAACAAACAAACAAAACAAACAAACAAAACAACAACAACAACAACTATGAAATATTTGAGAAATATATGACACACCAGTGCCCAGCTGAAGATACCAAATATCATGAATGTAATTCAATTACTGAAGGTCTTCTTTGGGTGTAGTCTACAATGAATTGCCCATCCACATCTACAATGAAGTGCACTCTACATATTGGCTGTCTTTTATTTCCAACAATTCCTTGGAACTTCCTTTATTGGCTGTCTTGGATTTGTTTTGCCTCTGACTCTAAGCAATGCCATGGTTAGTCTTTCTGTAGCTTTGATACGCTGTCCAAGTTAGCTCCAACAGTAGATTAAGAGACCTATTTGGTAGGTTCTGAGCCAACTATTTGGGAACCCACAGAAGGGTTCTCCCACCCTAGAGTCGAAAATCCAGCTCAGAAATAGGGAGTAAGTCTCTTACTTCCTAAAGAAACAGGGCCATTGCTGGAGTTACTAAAATCGACACACCTGGGCTGGTTACCTTTGCTTGAGGAAGTGACCAACCACCTCTTCCTTCCCTACCTTGACCACTTTTAGGAGTTTGGAGCAGATTGTGGCACTTAAGTTTTGCTCCTGCCCAAATGTGTTATGCGTTCTAATTAAGAAAGTTCTATGGGCCAGTGTCCTCTGTACAATGCCTGTCATGGCTATGTAATTGCAGACAGTTTTGCCAGCCTTCTGAATTGAGTTAACATGCTATATTCACACCCAAAGCCCAATGTTCAAACGTTCAGCCAAACCCACTTGAATTACCTCAGAAATTAGATAGATTCCTTAGACCCTCCACTGGCAGCCAGGTTTGGGTGCTCAGGAGACTGCTTCTGCTATAGTTCTTAGTCATGCCAGGACCAGTACCCAAAGGCCTCTTCTGCTGGCACTGGAGTTTTGTCTCCACACATGAATTCAATGATATTTGCCTGACTAAAAACTCTTAATGGCTTCTCTTGATACGTCCTAAGGTCTTTAACTCTCTATGTAATCTAACCGTTGCCTACCCTTACAAATTACCTTATAGCTCTCTTCTCTTTGCTAGGTGTCAACCACACTGACCTTCTTTCATTTCCACAAACATGCTAAACAGTTTTCTGCCTCACATATGCTATTCTCTTAGCCTGGAAGAACTTTCCCCTCCTGCCAACAATTGGGTTTCAACTCGAACATCACCTTCTCTCACCACCTTAAAAAGCTTTCACATACTCTTTATTCTTTAACACAGCTCTAATATTAATGTTTTATTCATTTAAAAATTGTTTCTGTTTCCTTGGTCTTTGTTCAGTCTCCTCAGGTAGTACATAAGTTCCATGAGGCCAGAACCTGTGCTTCTTTTTATCTAAGCATTGCTTTCACTGCATCCCACAAATTTTGATAGGATGTATTTTTATATTTTATTTTGTTCAAAATATTTTTTTATTTCTCCTGAGATGTCTTCTTTAACTTATATGTAATTTAGTAGTCTGTTATTTGGTCTTCAAATATTTTGAGATATCCAGCTTTCTGTTATTAATTTCTAGTTTAATTCCACTGTGGTCTGAGAGCATACTTTGTATGATATTTATTCTTTAAGTTTGGTGTGTTTTATGGTCCAGAATTTGATCTTTCTGGCAAATATTCCATGTGAGCTGGAGAAGAATGTGGATTCTGCTGCTGCTGGATGAAGTAGTCTATAAATGTCAATTAGATCTAGTTGATTAATGAGCATGTCTCTTTTCAACATTAAATTCTCAGGATCAAACAGAGAACTTGGCCTGTAGAATGTGTTCCATAAATGTTTATTGAGTAAGAGGAGAGAAAGCAAGCAAGAGGACGCAAAGAACAGATATCGAAACCTCTCATGGTATACCCCTGATGAAAAGCTTTCAATAGTTCACTATTATTTACACAACACATTTTAACTATTGCTCTTCCTACTCAGTAGTAACAAGTCAAAATCATTTATTGTATTTCTTCTGTTGTAGCACATCCCAATTATTTTATGTACCACTGTAGAAGGGAAGAAAAACACTGCCAATAAAATTGTGAAATGCCATCAATTTTCAAGATGTTTAAATATGAAAAGCTGTGTGAGTCACAGAGTTGATGAATATTGTAGTTAGCTACAAGTCTGTCTTACATGCTGGATGTATCCATAACTTATTTATCTCTGTATCACCAGCACCGAATGTGCCATAGAATAGATGCTCAATAACATTAGTTATATGATGTCACTCACTCTCCACCAGTAGCCACCCGGCCGCCCTTCATTCCCCATCCCTGATACTTCCTCTGTTCCAATGCTGTCAGAGTGCCTGGCTGTCCAGACATTTTAATTTCTTTTGAAATGCATTTGCTGCACAAAAATCAAATGCTTTTTCATTTTTCTCATGTCTTGGCCATAGACTGTCAGCTACATTACAGCTGAATATCTGCCAAGCGCCCATGCTTGCTCTTTAAGCTGCTGTGATAAATTGACATCCCTCCAACTGCCCCTCAACACAACTGCGTTGAGCCTAGTGATGTTGTCAGTGCCATTATAGATGCTGTGTCAAACCAGGGAGGAAGAGAATCTGGGCAGGGAAAACTTTTGGAAACTTCAAAATGTTGCTAGTGACTCCTGATTACTCACTGGGCTGGCCTTTCCCTAAGCTTTATTTATTTTTTAACATCTATTTAGGAAAAGCAAAAAGAAGTAAGTGGAACACAGGGATCTTCACACCAAAGAAACCCTATTCCTTGTTAATCCTTTTACAGAGGACTTCTTTAAAATAAGGATCCCAAGGGAATATTATGGTGGAGTGAATGTAGCTAAGCAGTTCAGCCAGCATGGTGTTTTTTATAACATGTGAATTGGCTGAACAATCTTCGGTTGGCCAGCACATCGTTTCTCCAGCCATTTTACTGCAGTAGATTCATATATTCCTATTACCCCTGGGCTCTTGAAAGTATCTGAATTTTTGACCTCTGCCTTGAACGTGTGGTTTTTCTTCTCCAGGAGCCCACCATCTCACCATGTCCCCTTAATTTTCTTACCCTTGTTTTGAGATTCATTGGCCATTAGAGATAGGTTAGTTTTTCTAACTGTAGAGAAAACTATACCCTGCAGTTGATATAAACTGGTTATAGGAATATTTACTAGATATATTTATTGGTGCAGGGTGTAGCTATAAAAATAATCTTGGCCTCGATTCCCACAAGGCTCAAATACCCATGGTCTTTTCTTTATAAGGCAGTATTTGAGAGGGGAAGGGGATAGATAGAATAACTTTTTTTTAATTGTCACAATGTTAAAATTGCATCAAGAATTTTGGGATCTGAGACCTCTCTTGAGCCCTAGCTCTAATTCACACCTTCCAAATAGATCTTTCCTGTGTTTTTGCTTAGAATTTAATAAAGCACAGGCAGGGAAGACAGTGTTGTATGAAATGGCAAAGACTTGGAGTAGTTCTAATGGGTTCTTTAATTCATAAATGTTTATTGACTAAGAGGATGGAGAACATGCAAGAGGAATGGTGTTCTTTTGTCTCCTTTATTATGTCAATTGGGCATAGAAGACAAGTGATTAAGAAGTTAAAAATGAAACTGAAAAGCTTCTCTTTATTTAAAGACTAAAAATATAAAAATGTTTTCTGGAATTGGCTCCTTTTAATCTTTTAATAGTAGTTTCTATTTCACTTTTCCCCTCCATCTCACCTTTTCCCCTTCCTTCTACCTCCTGAAAGGTATTCATCCTCCTGAAAAAAAATTAAAGTTCCCAAATGCTTACCTGAAGAACGCCGAGACCCCTATATTGGTTGAAACCCCATGAGGGTAATAGAAGAGTAGCTCATTCTGAAACATTGACCATTATTTTTTCTACTGAGCTAATTTAAAGTCAAATTTATTAGGTTTCATACTTATTTTCCAAATATGACTTTTTAATTCATAGACTAAACTATTTAAAACTACTGTGATAAATTAGGCCTATTAGAAATGAACCACATCATCTTGTAAATTATTTTAAATTTGAGCCTGAAATCCTCCTGCATTTATATAAAAGTGAAACTTTTCTACTAAGCACACAAAGAACAGAACCACTAAAAACATAGACACCATCTCTGCTGCCTTTTGTGATGTCTAACCTCAAGCACCTTCTATTTTCTATCTATTACAAGGTCAAACCTTTCGTTTATAGTCTTTTTAATGAGATATAATTGACATATAAAATTGTATAAGTTTAAGGTGCATACCATGTTGATTTGATACACTTATATAATGCACATTGCCACTGTAGTATTACCTGACATCTCTGTCATGCCACATAATTAGTTATTTTTTTGTGGTGAGAACATTTAAAATAAAGTAGTCTCTTATCAACTTTCAAGCATTCTTTTTTTTTTTTTT
>NW_017731607.1:1515091-1540655 GCF_001890085.2 Hipposideros armiger
TATTTATATAGTCACATCTTTTTTATCCATTCATCTATTGATGGACACTTAGGTTGCTTCCCTATCTTGGCTATTGTAAATAATGCTGCAATGAATATAGGGGTGCATATACCTTTTTGAATTAGTGTTTTCATTTGCTTTAGATAAATGCCCAGGAGTGGAATTTCTGGGTCATATGGTAGTTCTATTTTTAATTTTTTGAGGAACCACCATATTGTTTTCCATAGTGACTACACCATTTTATTTTATTTTTTAATATTTATTTATTTATTTATTTATTAGTTTCAGGTGTACAAAACAATGCAATAAGTGACTGCACCATTTTAAATTCCTACCAACAGAGCACAAGTGTTCTCATTTCTCCACATCCATGCCAACATTTGTTATTTGTTGACTTTTTGATAGTAGCCATTTTCATAGGTATGAGATGATAGCATCAAACTAAAAAGCTTTTGCACAACAAAGGAAACCATCAACAAAACAAAAAGACAACATACTAAATAGAAGATATTTACAAATGACATATCCGTTAAGGGGTTAATATTCAAAATGTATAAGGAACTCATACAACTCAACATCAAAAAAAAACAACCTGATGAAAAACTGGGCAAAGGATCTCAATAGAATTTTTCTAAAGAAGGCATACAGATGGCCAACAGACATGTGAAAAGATGCTCAATATCTCTAATCATCATGGAAATGCAAAACAGCATTCTTCTTCATGACATTTAAATTCTTCATTTTCATGACTTTAAACAAATGCTGCAGTCCCTTAGGGTCCCATCCACACATGTATGATGTCCAGATATCATTGCCCTAATAGGAGATTACTTGTTATTTATTATTTTTTGTGTAGTAAATACAATACAATGGATTTTCAAAATTCAATATGAGCTTATTTACAACATGGCATCCCACAGCTTTAGTACTACTGGCATATTGCCTGCTTTGTATTTTACTAAATTCAAGAATGCCCTTAATGGGGAAGGAATCAAAAACTTGATTTTCTCCATAGCAACAAATGAACTAGTCATTTCTCTGATACACATTAAGACTTCCTGATTGAATTTTCCCCATCATGGTGATATTTGGAGCCATTCTAATCCAGCAACACTAACCATTTTAGATTCTGTGAATACAGATATTATCATCTATGTAAAAAATGTATTGGCTGACATAACAATCAGCTCTATATTGAATTAAAGTAAACACTAGGGAACAGAGTTAAGCAATTACAACATGTGGTTCTTGAGGGCAAACTGCCTTTCAACTAATGATTCACTCTTTATATTTTTAATGATTTTATATATGCTTTTTGAATAAGTAATATAAGCCCACAGCACAAAAGGCAAAGAGTACAAAATGCTATGCATGGGAAGGTAAATATCTCTCATCAGTGGGAATGTTATTCACTGTTAGTAGGTGTATAAACCATTTTGGACAGCAAGTTGGCATTAACTGGTAAGGTTGAAAGTTAGGAATTTCTATTTCTGTTAATGAAAGACTAGGTAAATTGGACTAATTCTCCCATGTACAACAACTAAAAATCTTCCAAGCTTTTAAAAGGAATCCCATCAAAGAGCCAACAAGATGTTCAGGATGGATATTTGGGGTCACTTTGAAAGAAATTTCACGGCTGCCCAGAGGTGGGGACCCAGGGAAACCCTATCTCACTGTGGTGTGGGATAGGACCCCAGGGTCTCATCCCAAATTGGGAACTTAGAGCTTCTCTCAATTCACATTAGTTAGATATAGCCCAGTGTGCCCTTATCTCCCATCAGCCCTTATCAGCCAGCATTTATCTGGCCAGGGAATTGTTACTTACTACTGCATCTTCCAGAATCCAGGCTTAGCAGGGGTAGAAGAAAACATGGAAAAGTAGAGAAAAGGCAAGCTCATGCCCACCCCCTTTTCCACGGCAGACTTCCCTCCTGGAGCAGGATCCAACTAGGGCAGAGGAGAGGTTTACCATCTTCGCAAAAATGGACAGAATTCGTAAAATGCATTCATTTCAGAAAATGTGCTGTAGTAGCAGTTAACTTTGTACATACAAAGGGAAAACGATGCTACAAATATCTTAGGTTTCAGGTCTCTTCATGTATTGATAAAATTCTCCCATACTGCTTGAATTGCATTGATGATCCCTTTAGGCTGATAAGCTTCGGGGCCAATAAAGATTTTGACAGAAGCTAATATTATTGATTGCATTATTCAGTCTGTCAAAGGTGACATCTTTTAGGATTGCTTTTTAAGATAAAAAGAGATGCTTTGAAACACCTATGTTTCTGTTATAGAGTCAATTCAAAATGTTGGTTTGTTGAAGGCCTACTGTATACAGATCACTATTTTAGGGACTGGGAGTATATGAAAATAAATAGAATTTGGTCACATGGCTGCTGACCTCATATAGTATAAGAAAATACCATAAAAATTGATTGACAGGGTTTTCTTTTTTACAGGTTCAATCTTCCATGTGCATATATCTGTCTTTGTACATAACACAAAATTCTTCCAACATTAATGTGGCAGTAATAATTCATTGCTGATTGTAGCAAATTTCATGTCAGCTGGAGTAAAGTTATTAGTGAGGTAGCGCCAAGTAATTAGATATGAAAAATTGAAACTCAAAGTCTTAGGTATAACTTGACAGAATGATTAAATACTTGCCTTAAATCGTTAGTATCATTGGATTTCTACATCCACAATTAAAGTGGGATTTCATTTTAAAAAAATGTTTTTGATTACCTCACTCTGTCACAAGAATCTCTTCTAGTAGTTTTCTTTTTGCTAAGATATGTGTGCACTTCATCAACAAGCTTTACTCCTGGGATTGCAGTTAATAGCCTGGGTTTCTATTCTCGCTCCACCACTTTTTACCTGTGAAAGTCCATTAAGCTTTCTAGCCTGGGTTTTCTAATCTATAAAATGGAAATAATAACTCCAGCCATAAAGAGTGTGTAATAGGCATATCATTAATGTTGATTCCTTCTTTGATATATATTTTTAAAGATTTTTCTTAAAAATATAGCTAACATAAATATTACATTAGTTTCAGGGGTACACCATAGTTATTCAACATTTATATACCTAAAGAAGTGATCACCATGATAAGTCCAGCAACCATCTGACATGGCACCATGCTATCACAATATTATTGACTATATTCCCCATGCTTTACATAACATCCCCATGACTTTTTTGTTTTATATCTGGAAATTTGGACCTCTTATTCCCCTTCACCTTTCCCCCTCATTTAAAAAAATTTTTCAATTACAGTTGATAGTCAATATTACTTTATATTAATTTCAGGTATACAGCATAGTGGTTAGACATTTATATAATTTAAGAAGTGATCCCCCCAATAAGTCTAGTACCCATCTGACACTACAGATAGGTTTTACAACATTATTGACTGTATTCCCCATACTGTATTTCAGATCCCCATGACTATTTTGCAAGTACCAATTTGTACTTCCTAATCCCTTCACCTTTCTCACCCATCCTCCAACACCCTCTCCCATCTAACAACCATCAGCTTATTCTCTGCATCTATGAGTCTATTTCTGTTTTGTTTATTTGTTTATTCCATTCTTCAGGTTCCACATATAAGTGAGATCAAATGGTATTTGTCTTTCTCAGTCTGACTTATTTCACTTAGCATAATATCCTTTAGGTTGATCCATATTGCAAATGGAAAGATTTCATTCTTTTTATGGCAGAACAATGTTCCATTGTATTCTATATGTACCACAATTTATCCAATCGTCTATTGATGGGCATTTTGGTTGTTTCCATATCTTGGCTATTGTGAATAGAGCTGCAGTAAACTAGGGGTGCACACATCTTTTCAAATTAGTGTTTTGAACTTCTTTGGATAAATACCCAGGAATGGAACTGCTGGGTCATAAGATAGTTTCATTTTAATTTTTTGAGGAACCTCCATACTGTAATCCATAGTGGCTATATCAATTTGCAATCCCACCAACAGTGCATGAGGGTTCCCTTTTCTCCATATCCTCACCAACACTTGTTTTTTGTTGATTTATTGATGATAGCCATTCTGACAGGTGTGAGGTGGTATCCCATTGTGATTTTAATTTGCATTTCTCTGATAATTAGTGACATTGAGCATCTTTTCATGTCTATTGGCCATCTGTCTATATTCTTTGGAGAAATGTCTATTCAGGTCCTCTCCCATTTGTTAATTGGATTGTTTGGGGGGTTTCTGGTGCTGACTTGTATAACTTCTTTATAAATTTTGGATATTAACCCCTTATCAGATGTATCATTGGCAAATATCTTCTCCCATTCTGTAGGATGTCTTTTTGTTTTGTTGATGGTTTCCTTTGTTGTGTAAAAACTTTTTAGTTTGATGTAGTCCCGTTTGTTTATTTTTTCTTTTGTTTCTCTTGCTTGAGGATATATATCAGTAAAAATATTACTATGGGTAATGTCTGAGAATTTACTTCCTATGCTTTCTTCTACACCTTTTAAGGTTTTAGGTCTAACAGCTAACTCTTTAATTCATTTTGAGTTTATTCTTGTATATGGCATAGAAAGGTGGTCCAATTTCATTTTTGGCATATATCTGTCCAGTTTTCTTAGCACCATTTATTGAATAGACTGTCTTTATCTCAATGTATGTTCTGGCTTTCTTTGTCATAGAGTAAATGACCATATATGGCATAGCTTTATTTCTGGGCTCTGTATTATGTTCCATTGATTTATGTGTTAGTTTTTATGCCAATACCATGCCGTTTAGATTACTATGAACTTGTATTATAATTTGATATCAGGTAGCGGGATACTTCCACCTTTGTTCTTCATTCTCACGATTGCTGTGTCTATTCAGGGTCTTTTATGGTTCCATATAAATTTTAGGATTATTTGTTCTAGTTTTGTAAAAATTGCCATTGGTATTTTGATAGGGATTGCATTGAATCTATAGATTGTTTTGGGTAGTATGGACATTTTAATTGTATTGTTTTTATCCACAAACACGGTATATGTTTCCATTTATTTGTATTTACTTGAATTTCTCTGTTCAATGTCTTATAATTTTCTGAGTACAGATCTTTTATTCCTTTGGTTAAATGTATTCCTAGGTATTTTATTTTGATGCCATTGTAAATGGGACTATTTTCTTAATTTCTCTTTCGGATAGTGCTATTGGTGTATAAAAATGCAACTGATTTCTGAATACTAATTTTGTATCCTGCTACTTTACTAAATTCATTTATCAGTTCTAATAGTTTTTTGAGGAATATTTGAGGTTCTTTATATATAGTATCATGTCATGTGCAAATAATGACAGATTATTTCTTCCTTTCTAATTTGGATGCCTTTTATTTCTTTTTCTTGTCTGACTGCTGTGGTCAGGACTTCCAATACTATGTTGAATAAAAGTGGTAAAAAGTGATTTGTTCCCAATCTTAAGGAGAATGCTTTTAGCTTTTCCCCACTAAGTATGATATTAGCTGTGGGTTTGTCATATATGCCCTTTATTATGTTAAGATATGTTTCCTCTATTCCTGCTTTGCTGAGAGTTTTTATCATAAATGGCTGCTGGATTTTGTCAAATGTTTTTCTGCATCTATTGATATGACCAGATGATTTTTATTTTTCATTTTGTTTATATTGTGTGTCACGTTAATTGATTTGCAAATATTGAACCAACCTTACATACCAGGAATGAATCCTACTTGAACATGCTGTTTGATCTTTTTTTTAAAAAGATTTTTATTGGGGAATTGGGGGATGGAAACAATGCTGGGGAATTGGGGGAAGGGGAACAGACCAGTTGCTGTCCTTTTGTTGTTCAGTTGAGTTGTGGAGGACGTTGCTTCACTGGCCCAAGTTGGCACCATCATTGCGCTCTTCCCAGGTGAGGCCGGCTTCTGGACGGCCACTCACGGCGGCTTGAGGGCCACTCACGCTGGCTGCTGGCTACACACAGTGGCCCATGGCAACCCACTGCAGCAGGGGCTGCAGCCTACACCGTCGCCAGTGACTCACAGCAACCCAGCTCCAGGTTGAGCTGTTGTTCAGCATCTTAGCTGTAGAGGGCAGCGTCACTGGCCCTCATATGTGGGATCCGAACCGGAGCTCTCTGGTGTTCCAAGCCAGTTCTTAACCAACACGCCACTCGGCCAGCCCCCTGTTCTCTTTAATGTATTCCTGAATTTGGTTTGCTTACATTTTGTTGAGGATTTTGCATCTATGTTCATTAGGGATATCAGCCTATAGTTTTATTATTTTTGTAATGCCTTTGTCTAGTTTTGGAATCAAGGTAATGGTGGCCTCATAAAATGAGCTTGGGAGCCTACCCTCCTCTTGGATGTTTTAGGATAGTTTGAGGAAAATAGGTTTTAATTATTTTTTGAATTTTCAGTAAAATTCACCTGTGAAGCCATCTGGTCCAGGACTTTTGTTTGTTAGGAGCTTGCTGATTTGATTTCATTAGTAGTAATCAGTGTGTTCATATTTTCTGTTTTTTCTTGACTCAGCCTTGGAAGACTATATGCTTCTAGGAATTTACCCATTTTTTCCAGATTGTCCAATTTGTTGACGTATAGTTGCTTGTATTTTCTTAAATTTTTTTGTATTTCTGTGTTATCTGTTGTCACTTCTCTTTCATTTCTGATTTCATTTATTTGGGTCCTCTTTTTTAAATTCTTTTTCTTTTTCTTTTAGTTGAGGAACAGTGTATTTTTCCAGGACCCATCAGCTCCAAGTCAAGTAGTTGTTTCAATCTAGTTGTGGAGGGTGCAGCTCAGTGGCCCATGCGGGGATCGAGCCAGCAACCTTGGTGTTATGAGCACTGCACTTTAACCAACTGACCTAACTGGCCGCCCCCTGTCTCTTTTATTCTGGATGAGCCTGGTTAAAGGTTTGTCAACTTTGTTTATCTTTAAATAAAAAATAAAAAAAAACACCTCTTATTTCCACTGATCTTTTCTATTGATTTTTTAGCCTCTATTTTGTTTATTTCTGCTCTGATCTTTATTATTTTCTTCCTTGTATTCCTGTTGGGCTTTGTTTGCTGTTCTTTTTTCAGTTCCCTTAGGTGTAAAGTTACACTGTTTGAGATTTTTCTTGTTTCTTTCAGTAGGTCTGCATTGTTATGAGTCTCCCTCTTAGGACTGCTTTTGCTGTGTTCCATTGATTTTGGGTCATTGTGTTTTCATTTTCATTTGTCTCAAGGTATCTTTAGATTCCTTCCTTGATCTCACTGTTGTCCCATTTAGTAGCATGTTATTTAGCATCCATGTGTTTGTGTGTTTTCAGTTTTTTTCTTGTAATTGATTTTCAGTTTGATACCATTGTGGTCAGGGAAGAGGCTTTATATGATTTCAATCTTCTTAAATTTATTGAGATTTGTTTTGTAGCCTAACACATGGTCTACCTTGGAAAACAGTCCATGTCCATTTGAAAGGAATGTATATTCTGCTGCTTTGGGGTGAAATGCTCTAAAAATATCAACTAAACTCATCTGGCCTGGCGTGCCATTTAAGGCCATTGTTTGCTTGTTGATTTTCTGCCTGGAACAATCTGTCCATTGGTGTCAGTGCGGCATTAAGAGTCCCCTACTTGTGGACTGTTGATCTCTCTGCCTTTGTGTTGGTCAATATTTGTTTTGTATATTTAGGTATGCCTATGTTGGGTGCATAGATGTTTACTAGGGTTATGTCCTCTTGTTGGATTTATCTCTTTATCATTATGTAATGTCCTTCTTTGTCTCATTATAGTCTTCATTTTAAACTCTATTTTGTCTGATATAAGTATTGCTACCCCAACTTTTTTCTCATTTCCATTTGCATGAAATATCTCTTTTCCATCCCTTTACTTTCAGTCTATGTGTGTCTTTTGATCTGAGGTGAGTATCTTCTAGACAGCATATACATGGGTCTTGCTTTCTTATCCATTCAGCTATCTTATGTCTTTTGATTGGAGCATTTAATCCATTTACATTTAAAGTGATTATTGATAGGTACATAGTTATTGCCATTTTATTATTCAAAATAAAATCAACCCAAATCAGTGGTAGCTGAAATTTGCTGATATTCTTTAGCAAAGAATATAGAAAATAGACCTGGGAATGTGATCATTGGAAATGGTTGATGCTATGTGAAGGAATAACTTTTCTATTTCACTATTACTAAATCATGGTTGCTTTGTGTTTAACCCATACTGTGTAAATCATTTAATGGAGATTCATTTCTATTTTTTGTTATGAGAAGTAAATATTGATAGCACAAGAAATGTGAGACAATAATTACATAGTAATAGGTAGTTTTTCAGACCTACTGAAACAAAATCTGATTCAGGGACTATAACTTTACATTTTGAAAAAGCACCCCACGTGATTCTTATGCACACAACCAAGTTAGTACCACTACAATAAGGGCTTTCAGTAAGTACTGTATGTCAAATCCTTCCAGATCTTAAGGACTCCTATGCAGCTGTTAGGAGTAGCCTAGTGGTTGAAAAGTTTGCTTTGATATCAGTGGAAAAGGTAACACTGACATTGTCTGGCTTGAGGTAAAATTATGATATTGCCTAGTGAGAAAGGCAAAATACTTCTGTTGACTGTCCCAGAAGGCTCAAAAATAATTGGAGATGACAAATAGGTTATGACAAAAGTTGCTTTGGAACTGCTTTGGGGCTTGCTGAGTGATTCTTACCACGTGATAGGGTCCTCAAAGACTTGTCAAGACACTGCCCCATTAAATGTCATGAATCCTGAAAACCACAAACGCAAGCCAAATAGAAGCTCATATGCTGGTTTCAAATACCAATCCTGCAGACAGAATTTCCTATCGTATATCTTTGAACAATAACAATAAAATGGAATCCCTAAGTATAGGGAAGTTTATTTGTATGAAATCATGTAAAGGAACATCAGACGCTTTTTTATTGCTGATTATTTTGTCCTTTAGCATTTATATGTGCATAATTTTAAGTCTAAGTTTATAGTGTGACTTTTTCCCCCTGTATAACCATGTTTAAATGCAACTAGGACAGCTAAGTTAAGTTGTAAAGACATGAATAAATCCCTCAAAAAGCCAGTAGTAGCAAAGCTTACAAGTAAGGAAGGTCCGTCCTATTCGCTAGCTATCACAAACCTCATTAGCTAGGTTAGGGTCTTTAAAAGGAGTAATTGGGCCTCTGGGAACAAAGAAAGACACTCCAAGGGACACCCAGGCAGACAGGTGGTTCTCAGGGAATTTGTTTTCAGAACATGACCTGAGAACACTCATGGGGTTTAGAGATCATACAAGATGTCCTTAGCTCCTTTCACTTTACAAAGACAGTTCAACCTTTCTCCATGGCTAACCTTGCTATGATACAATTCCTGGGTTGAAAAAACCCCCAAGTAAAGAAAAATGTGAAATATTGTTGTTGGTATTGAGAAAGTGAATGCCCCCCAGTGACTGGGTAACTAATCCTTTTTCATTTCAAAATGATTTCCAAATCTTTGCTTTTAACAAAATTGATGGAAGACCTAACTAATGGATGATTAATCCTGACTCGTTTTAACAATAGAAAATTATACACAGATATGCATACATCATGGCCAATTCATTCAGAGCCTAGGATGGGACCTGAAGATGTGAAGAAGACTCAGAGGAGCCCCCTACTCTCAAGGAGCTCTCAGTTAAGTGAGTGATTCAGCCACATGAACCAAAAATTTGAATACATTGAGCAAACATCAAAACAGAGAAAAAGAGGGCCGGCCGAGTGGCGTGATGATTAAGAACTGGCTTGGAACGCCAGAGGGCCCCGGTTCGGATCCCACATATGAGGGCCAGTGACACTGCCCTCCACAGCTAAGATGCTGAACAACAGCTCAACCTGGAGCTGGGCTGCCGTGAGTTGCCGGCGACAGCTAGGCTGCAGCCCCTGTGGCAGTGGGTTGCCATGAGCTACCGTATGTAGCCAGCAGCCGCCGTGAGCGGCCGTCCAGAAGCCAGCAACTGTTATGCCTCGCCCGGGAAGAGCGCAATGATGGTGCCAACTTGGGCCAGTGAAGCGATGTCCTCCACAACTAGACTGAAGAACAAAATCAACAGCAACTTGTCTGTTCCCCTTCCCCCAATTCCCCAGCACTGTTCCCATCCCCCCAATTCCCCAATAAAAATCTTAAAAAAACAAACAAACAACAAAAAAAAACAGTGAAAAAGAATATAAGGCTTTAGGAACACAAGTAATGAGCTACAAACTCTTCCTTTGAAGTTGGAAAGGTTTCACAGAGGAAGCAACAAAGCTAACTTTGAGCCTGAAATAGCAACATGAGAGAACTAAGTAAATCACTCACCATAACACACACACACACACACACACACACACACACACACACACACACATACCTATTTGCAATGCAATTCTTACATTAACTATCTGAAGTTAGTGCAGACTTTACAGGTTAAGGGCATAGCCTTCCATGAAGATGCCTTCACTTTAGATATCAGTCACGTTTGGGGATTCTCCACCACCCACACTTCTGATCAACTGGTTACAAAGTCAGGTGTTCCCACAATCCCCTGACATTTGATAATTTGCTAGAATGACTCACAGAACTCAGGAAAGCACTACACTTACAATTACAGTTTTATTATAAGAATATAAATCAGGAACACTCAAATAAAGAGATACATGGACAAGATCTGAGAGGGTCCCAAATGTGGAGTTTTCATGCCTTCAGGATATGTCACCATCATTGGTAATGTGTATCACCAACCAGAAAGTTCATCTGAGCTTCGGGCAGTTAAGAGTTTTTATTGGAGTTGTATTACATAGGAATGATTGCCTGAATCATGGGCCACATGTCTGAAATCAATCTCCAGCCCTACTCCTCTCCTCAGAGGCTAGGCTGGTAACATGTGACTCAAAGCCACAAATCTCTAATCACAAAGTTGGTTTTTCTGGTGTGACCGGTCCCAATCCTGAGTCACCTCATTAGCATAAACTCAGGTGTGGTCCTAGGGGTCCACCATGAATAAAAAGATACTCTTATTTCTCAAGAAGCTCTAAGGATTTAGAAGTTATTTCCCGAGGAACTAGGGACAAAGACAAGCCGAATTCTTAACAATACAAAATTATTCTTAAAATCCTTTCATTGTTTTTCATTACCTTTAGGATACATATCAAAATGGTCCACATGGCCCTGCCTGATCATTTTTCAGCCGTCTTTACTATCTTATTTCCCTCTTACTCCCTGCCCAACAGATACTCTGGGCTTCTTTCGGTTCCTCAAATAGATTAGCCACCTTCCTGCCAAACAGCCATTTCCATATGATATTTCATCATCCTGAAACAATCTCTATCCTCATATTTCCTCAATAAATCTTACTAATATTTCAAATCTTAGCTCAAATATCACTTCCAGAAGTTTCCCTGACCTCATCAGACTTCCCAGGAAAGGTCTCAGGTCTTTCCGTTGTAAGGTCTCAAAATCTGCACTTCTCTTTCAAAGCATTGTTCACATATGTAATTAAATGCTTAATTTTATTTATTTCTTATCTTATCTATGCTTTCTTATCTCTTCTGCTAGAATGGAAATTCAATAAGACCAGGTACTATATTACCGGGGCCTGACACAGAACCTTACATATAATACTTGCTCAATAAATAATTGCAGGTTGAAAGAAAGAAAGGAATCAATACATGAGTAAATAATGCTTTTAAGTATTCCTAAGAACTCTATCTTTCCAAGAGTGAAAACTCCCTGATCTCAAAACTTTTCAGATACAATATACAAACTCTGTGACTTATTAACCCCAACAGGGTGCATGAGACATTATTGCCAGGCTGCTAGAGCCATCTCTTTTCTGCTTTTCAGCCCTAAATTATATTTTTTCACTCTTTAGGGAGCATGGTTGTCCCCAATTCTGGAGGGCATATTAATTGCTTTATTTTCACTCTTTTTTCCTTTTCCACAATGAATCACAGTCCACTTCAGAGTCTATAACATAACATAAAATTTAATAGTGCCATATATGGTAGTGTAAAAGTCTGTAGATAATAGTTCTGTCTTAGCAGCAAGCGACAAATATGTCAAGGTTTCACTTCCCTGAGGACTTCAATGATGTCAACTCATAATCTCCATGTATGGGGTGTTTTTCAAACACACTGATATTCTGTTAAAGCAAAGTCTCTGTCTGACGTGGCCCAGGCATTGGTCTAACTTTAAAAGGTCCCAGGTGATTAAAATGTGTAGTCAGCTGTGACCCACTGGAGTAGATGAAGTACTTATCACTGTCATGTCTGGAAACATAAATTCACACCCATCAAGGGTATGTGTCATATCGTCTCATTTCTTAATTGCTTAACCCTGATTGAAATACAAATATGTTAACTGAAAAAGGGATAATGACTATACAGAAAACCCTTGGGTGATGGCCCAGTTCATAAAGTCCCTTTCTCTTAGGGCATCATTGATATATGTATATATATATATATATCCTGTTTCCCCGAAAATAAGACCTAGATGGAAAATAAGCCATAGTATGATTTTAGGTGCCAAAATATGGCACCTTGGCATACTGAATATTTTAAGCTGAAGGAGTTTGTGGAAAAGTCGCCTTTCTCCTGAAACAGGTCTATTTCTGGGTTCCTAACTTTGATTCATTTTCTCTTTCGCTGGATGGGAGAGGAGATGCTGGAGGTTAGTACTCCGTGTGTGACCCCAGACCGTCAGCAGCGGCATCACGTGGGAGCTTGTTAGAAATGCAGACCCTCCTACCCCATCCCAGAGCCACTGAATCAGGATCTGCACATTAACAAGATTCCCAGAAAGCTCATATGCACGTTAACGTTTAAGAAGAACCGGTGCAGGACACCAGTTCTCAAACTGGGCAGCTCATTGGAATCATCTTGGAAGTTTTCATAAGAAGTACTGGTGCCTTGAGGGGATTCTGATTTAACTGGTGTGGAGTCTGGCCTGGGTGTCAGGATTTTTAAAAGCTCCCCGGGTCATTCTAATCTGCAGTCTTCCCTCTCCTCAACTGAAAATTACAATTAGATTAGATCATCCCTAAGAGCACTTTTGCTCTAAAAGTTTATGAATCTAAATATCAGAAGGGTAAATAGACCAGGGTAGTGTCTCTCAACCTTTGGTGTATCTCACCACCAAATAAAACAGTAAAGCAACACAGGGGGCCAGGCAACTGAAGTAGGACAGACCCTGAGCCTTTGGGTTGCCATGATTCCCAGTAGATGCTGACAGACACCAGTGTGTAAGACCCACTGGGCCAGGAAAGTAAATATATAATCGCTGGGCAGCTTTAAGAGCCTCTTTGAAGTTCCTAGAGATCTCCCTTGGGTTCTGCTTTTTATGACTCAGAATGCTGATACAAGCATCAGTGCAATCTTTCTACTACCTTCCTACTTTAACATCTAATGTGTATTAAGAACTGATTCTTCCAGGGATTAAATTATGCCCTGATTGTTTGCTAGAGTAGTACTACCAAGAACATCTTTTTCACATGTGGATGTTCAAACAAACAAATCCAAAGATGTTAAATCATGTATTCACGTAATTTCTTTCCCTCTGTTCTCAGGACATACATGAAAATTTTCATGTGCAAATATATTTAGATTCATAGACTGTTAGAGTTGAAGTGGCTCTGAGGGATGATCTAATCTAATTGTCATTTTCAGTTGAGGAAAAGGGAAGGCTGGAAGATGTGTGTACTCCAAGTTCACACAGCGAATGGCAGAATATGAGCAACAGTTCTGATAATTTTTAAACATTCTTTCACTTTTCTTCTAGTCCCTCAGAAATACCTATTCGAATATATAAATCACATTCCTGAAAATTATTTCCAATAAGCAAGGGTTTCAGGTGATTAAAAGCCCAGGATAATTAAATTACGGTCTATATTTAATTAATGCTTTATAATAATTAAATAAACTTTACTTGTAATTGAAGACATGACTTGGAGAGTTGATTATCTGAAAGCAATTTCCTCAGCAATAATTCTGGGTCTGTTGAAGCATCAATTTGAGAAGTGGGTGAACTTGGTTTCCTTAATCAGACTGCACCAGGGCTTGCATCCTGTATCTCCTATCCCTGATGAAGAATAGCAGGGACACCAGAATCTATGAATTAATTAGATTATAAACTAAACACTGAGGAAAACAAAAGTTGAAAGCCCTCTGCAAACTGAGAAAGCAGAGCAGCGTTTGGCGTGGCCTCCTATTGAAGTTAGCCTGGACTGCTTGTTTGATACATAATGTCAAACGTTTTTCTGATGCTGCTTTTCTTTGGTTTCTTCCTTTTCCCAGCCTGGGTCTTATAGGTTACCTTAGGCACCCTGTTCACAAGACAAATTTTAAAATACTACATGGAGGAAACAATCTTTCCAAAGCCACATTTGACTGTGAGTTCCATATTTACATCTGCACTAGCCTGTGCGGAAAAGGAATTTTGCCTTTCTAAGTTTGTTCCCCGGTTTACAACATGAATAAATACAATTCATACTCTCCAAACCATTGCCAGGGGAAAATGGGTCCACCAGGCCAAATTAAGTTGATCATAGCTGCCCACTCTTACCTAACAGGCGCCTTTTGTATCTCCCAGTTCTTGGCATTTGTCCATTTGTACACTGACTTTGGAATAATTTTTTGAACTCTGTAGCGTACATATTCTTAATGTATATGAGGCTAATTGAAAAGTTTAGCCTCTCTGTCTTGGCCTCATATAACTAGATTTACCTGCAGATGTCTGATTTATTTCTACTGCAGTCTAGATCCTGTTGTCTACCTTCTGCCTCCAGGGTGTTTCCAACCAGGGCAGAGAGCAAACATCGTCCCCCGAATCAGTGGCCACAGTTGGGTCCTTGGAGTACACAATGGCTCTTCCTTCCTTGGTAAGCTTCTAGACCTGAAGACTGATCTGCTCATCCTTGTTTTAGCAGAGGCTCTGACCTTGACCCCTTAATTATTTAACTCTGTATTTGTTGAATGAATGAACAAGTACACTTACTACCAGCTCAGTCCGGTTTTCCAACCCTGCCCTGCAAGTGAATCAAGCATAATTTTTAACCCACTAAGAGAAATGTTTTAATAAACTATTTCTAGAAAATCAAATTTAAAGTTATCTACAGTCTACTACATATCATTCTGCCTTATTGTGGGTAGAGTGCATTCATTTTTCAAGGTGAATGAATCATAAGATAATTTAAAACAGTTTAGCCATGAAAATCGCTGCAGCATGTGCAGAACTGAGATTAAATTTAAGGCACTAACAATTCCACGTCAGAAGAAAATGAATCTATTCATCACTCACATTACTGTCTGAACATTGTAAAACTAAATTAAAAACTATGGGATTGTAATATGGCTTTTTGAAAAGTCTATTTTAATTGTCAGACTTAAATATGAGACTTTGCATCTAAAATGAATTATTCTTTCAAAAGTAGAAAAGCACTAACTTATATTCATAGAAATACAATATCGTTTTGCTGTTGTTACAGGTAGTATATCTTGTCCTAAATTTTTAACTAGAAAATTTTAGAAATGAATTTTTTTTCAATATTTCTTTCAAAACAAACCCAAGAACATAACTTTCTTAAGCTACAAACCTAGCTTTGCAAAAATAAATTGTTTTTTGTTTTTTTTTAATAATTGACTTATCTTGAGTCCCAAATCCACCCAATGATAGAGACTCACTTTTAGCAATTTAAGAGTCAAAGCACAGGTTTCTTAGTAAATTCTGAGACTGTATCTTTCTTTTTCAGAGTTAACCTACTATTTGGAGGTGGGGGAGAGAGCTTTATATTACACACAGATGGAGGAGGTGGAGATAGGGATCTGGTCCTCGGTCAGCGTTCATCTTTGCTGGCATTTCCTTCTCATAAAAGCATTATTATTCATCTAGATTTCATGCTCCTGACTATATGAGGCCAGAAAAATTTAGCAACACTACTTGTTGCAGCAAATTAGGGAATTTAATCTCCTGACCCACTGTAATAGAAGTGGGAGTTTGGAAGTTAATTAAATTTAGGCTTCTCCCACAGAGAAAACTCAATAAATATTTGTTGGATGAATGAATGAATGCCTTCATTGCTACACTTTTGAGGGCCAGGAGCTTCTTTGCGTCCCTCTCCACATGACAGAACTGCTCTAAGTGTATCACGTGTTCAGAGGACTTGCTGCTCGCTCTCCAGACCACCATTTCTAACCAATGCCATCCTTGCCATTGGTCTCCTATTTTTTATTTCTTTTGTACTTCCTCTGGCTCCTGTCTTTTTTTCTACACTAACCTCATTCTCAATTTACAAAGCACATATGTTGAAAGAATTAAATAAGGAGGCCATTAGTCTGAAGTGGTTCTACTACCTTAGCAGCTGAGATAAGCAAACCAAAACCCAAGCCTGTAAATGCCTCAAGGTTAAGAAAGCAAAACCTAAAGACAACCAATCACAAAGAGCCAATGAGGTTTCAAATAATGCAACCACTTAAGCTATAGCCAATCAAATAATTTCTTCACTTTGCTTCCACGTCTTGTATAAAAGTGAGTTTCCCCTAGCTTCTATTTGTATAGTGCTCCTAACCACTTCTAACCACTTTATGCTACTCGATTCAAATCTACTGTTGTTAAAATAAACTCTTAAAATATGCCTCAGTTATCTTTTAACACACGTGCAAATCAGCATTAAAGAAACATTCATTGTAGGAGAACAGGCTGCATGTTGCATCATTACTATGATAACAAATGTAATGATGCTACTCGTGATTCAGCCTCCTTGTCTGGGGAAAACTGCTTTCAATCAATGATGAGGAAAATTGAATAAATATCCAATGAAATTAATCTGCAAGAATGTAAATGACAATTCTGTCACAACTACTGTCACAGGGTACATTGTATCTCTCACTCTTAAAACAGTTGTGTATCAGGAAGGCTATGGAGGAAACACCAGGTAGTATGGGTGGGCAGAGGTGTGACCAGATCAATACTCCCCGCGGGGCTTCCCTAGTGAATCACACAGTAACCTCTGATTTTAAGGTAAAGACTCTTGTTCCTTTCCATGATTCACAGAAACCAGGTACTTGATCAGAAAAAAAAAAAGTGATGACATTTTTTTAAACCTTGGCTCACCACCAGAGGCGATTGCCGCAGAACTTTGGCTGCCTTTGGATTATTTCCACCTCTCTACTACTTACTCAACAGCTAAAATTAAGGGACTTTCCCAAAGTCACATGGCCAAGAAATACAGACGTGAATTTCAAATCCAGGAAGTCTATCTTCAGACCCCGTGTCATTGCTATTCTATTCTCTATGCCTCTTGCTTTTGTGTTAGAGATAGAACTAAAGCAATAATACAGCATCCTTTGCCATCAGTTCAAAATAACCTGACATCTAAAAGCCACATGTTGGGTGAGAAACCATGTTTTATATTCTGCTTATTTTAACCCTGACAGATATTTCTGTATTTTATGTCCAGGCTTACACAGCAGGTCTCTGGGGACCAGGGAAGGTGGAGAGTAAGGAAGAAAATAAGTGGGATCAGAAGGTAAATACCAAAAATCATGCCCAAAGGATAAAGCCAAGGTCAAGTTCCCCAAATGTGTTCAAAATGGGTCAGGTAACAAGGGTGGAATGGGAATATGAATGAGCAAGAGGAAGGAACAGCAGGTGGGGGGAGGTGGATCAAAGAGGCTGACCTGTACAGTCTGCTAACATGCTTTGCTGTTAACCCACAATGGGAGGTAATTCTGCATCTGATCAGTTTGGATGCAGCAAACACTGAGCCAACNGCAACTTGAGCAGCGTCTGCTACAAACCTCCTCTAGATGCACTGTCTTCCTACACAAAATCAGGATTCCATTGGAACTGAAGAAGGGGAATGGGTGTTAGTAGGCAACTTGAGCAGCGTCTGCTACAAACCTCCTCTCCTTTCCCCACCTTAGGTACTCACTGCACCCACCCCGCATCCCCAGCAGTCCACTTAGGACAGCCTTCCCCAGGCCCCTCTCTCTCCCCCTCCCCCTAGGGATGCTTCTCCTCATTGCAGTCTCAATTCTTAGGGGCCTGTCCTCAGGTCCAACATGGTACTGGATAGAAAACTTCCCAACTTCTTCCCACTAAGGCAACCATGTGACCAGCAATAGCGTTGTGTTTTTTTTGTTTTTTTTTTCAAGTGACAAAGGCTCTATCGAAAGAAAATATTTTTTAAGGATATCATTTTGGGAGATGTGGGAGACTGGAGGGGGAGATTTTTGGTGTGAGAGCTGGAGGACTTCCAGCATGCCTCTGTTGACGAAAAACATCCAACCTAAGGGAAAACTTATAAGAGTTTATTTGAGCCAAACTGTCGACAATTGCCGAGAAGCAAAATCTCAACGGATTGAGAAAATGCTCTGCAAAATGGTGGGTTGCAGCTTATTTAATACATAAAACCAAAGGAGGAAGGTTACATGAAATCCGCTGGTGACAGATTAATGGGGTGGGAGAGAGCAAAGCCGGGGAAACCTCTGGGATTGGATAAAAGTAAATTGGAGAGACAGGTACTTCCTTTACATAGGTGGGTGCAGGATAGCTAACAGTTAGCTTTTTTACAGCACAAAGAGATGGTAATCAAGAGATAAGCATAATAATGAGGAATTTAGCAGTTTTCAGCTCTGGTCTGGAAAAAGGGTTAAAGGTGTTGTTTTAGGTGCAGAAAAATAGACAGGCCCACTGAAAAGGCACAGACTAACTTTATGAAGGAAGGTAATGATGTGACTTCCCACCATGACCCACTTGGTTATGAAAGTTTTTATGCTCACGCCATCTTATGTGGCTATTTTCAATCTCCTGAGCTTGTCAGGTTTAACCTGTGGACCCTTTTCCGTCCACACCTCCCATAATGAACTGCAGGCTATTTCTGACTTTTGTTATGATTAATTAGTCAGCTCTCCTCATACTTAGTCACCTAGTGGGTCTAACATGTAGGATGATTTACAAAACAATGACAACAGAATCGTAGGGCTCACTCTCTTGCTCTCTTTCACTCTCTCTCACAAAACTGAACCTAAAATACAAAAATAATTCAGTCAACAATAGTTCGTTGAGAAACAGGAAGTTACTACTTTGCATATGCCACTAAAATTAATGGTATAAGTAGAAAAGAAAGTTTTATTTATTTATTATTATTATTTTTTTTGCTTTTCCATGTAGATGTCCTATAACTAAAATTTCACGTTAGTGAAAACTTACCCCAGTCACTTGAAATTCCCTTACATTTGCAGGACCTGCTCCCCAAATCCAAATAAAACCTTGAGGCCCTAAGCACATCATGTAGATGCCCAGCCACACTTCTCTAGTCTGAATTATAGAAATAAAGTAAATTGAGGCAAAATTATCCTGACAGCTTCTCTTTTTTCCGTTCTGGCTTTTTTCTCCCTTTATCTGACCCTTGAACTTTTCTATTTTCCCTCCTTCTCCAATCAAAATCTGCTCCCCAGATGCGCTTCATAAGTCCAAAGATAAATCTGTAATTATTTATACATTACAGACATTATCAAGGTGATGTGATATATTGATTTGTCAGAGTATCTGTCTACATGTTACAGTCTGAAGACTGGAGCTGTTTTGCCAGCAGGCAGAGCTAGAAGCATCTGGGACCTTAGGTCTTCTATGGAGACCTTTAGCCAACTGTGCTGCAGGGATAGGAAAGCCCAGCTTCTGGCCTCCAGCTCCCTGGAGGTCAGGCTGAAGCTGGGGCCTGGCCTGGCTTCTCCCCCTTCCTTGTTTTGCTTCCCACATTCCCTTTTCTCTTGGCAGCATGTTCTTAATAAATCAGGGTCTGCTTCCTGGGAACACACCCTAAGACATTTCCCAGATACACAGTTATTAGAATGTCTGATTGAGGTCCCCACAGGCTTAGAGATGGTACTGAACAACTAATTTCCTAGTCAATTTTGACCTCAAATGGACTGGGCATGCCTATCTCAGCCATTGAATTTGCTAGCTAAGGATCCTGGTAAGGTCACTCCAATTCTCTGAGCCTTACTATCCATGTCTACCTTGAGTATGATGGAGATCATGTAAGTAGAGCACCCATCACTGTGCATTGTTCACAATTGGCAGCTACTACACAAAATCTTACCCTCATTTTTTTTTTCCCCAAAAAGAAAGCCTAGATTCTCTAAGGTTATAGTTTTAGAAATCAAAGACATCACCTGTGGGCTTGATAAGCTGTATTCTGAAGGTACAAATTCATTTCTTTTCTTGGTTTCACTTGTGTATTCCGGCTGGGGGTACTTCTTCTTTTCACAGAACAATTGCAGTAACAGATTTTGAGCCAACCGAGGCGCGCATGGCTTTCCCTTGCTTTGATGAACCATTATTCAAAGCCAACTTTTCAATCAAGATAANTTAACAATTATTGTATTCTTTTTCTTTGTTCCTTTAACAATATCTGTTGATCTGTATTAACATTGCGAATTGGAAAATTGAAGTAATTGTTCAGATAATTAATTCTGAAGAACTTGTTAGTGATAAAAAAGAAACGGAAAGGAAACCATTGAAGTTGGAGCAGGGAGAAGGTAGGTAGAGGCAGGTGGCAGGGTGGGATTAGAGTTGACTCACCTGTATTAATTTAGGACAAACAAATTGTCCTAATTTCACATGTTTGGTAGCTTTACCCTTCTAATAAGAAGAAATCATTATAGTTCTATTTACAGAGGCAGTGGATTCAGTTTAAGTTGTATTTTCAAGGTATCCCACGATGAAGAAAACCAAAAAAATTTTTTTAATATTCTCAGAGTATTATAAATTCAAATTTTATTTCCATAGCTTTTTATATATTGGAAATAATCTAAGGGTAAGTATCTAGCTAGACCGGTATCCTTTATACCAGTAGCCATGGAATCAGGTCATTCAGATGATGCTATGTATTGAAAGAGGTAAAAGTCAATGCCATTAATGATAATAACATCTGGTACCCAAAGAATATAGAGTATCCTTTGTGTGACTTATTAAGACAAAATAGAGATGCCTGTGCAGTTCAATTTCAGGTGCCCTGGATACTCTTAGAATGAAGCAGCCAAATATTAAAAACATTCAACATGAAATGAATTTACAGTTACCTTCTGCTCATTGCATAGGAATACAGAGGGGATTTATTCATTTCATTTGAGCTCTAAAGAATTTTTTTTTTCTGGAATAACCAGATGAAAGCCTGATTACTTACTTTATGGATATTTGACCTGATCCTGACAGAGAGCAGATTTTCCGTATTCACATACATCCTTTTGTTTTTTAAGGTTTTATTTACAAATTGAAATCTTTTTCTTCATGCTATAAATGTTTTATTTTTCCTTCTAGATTAAATCAGTATATTAAAACACTGTTCAGAGCCTGTGTGACATATCTGGAGGCAACATGGTGCTATGAAGAACTTCGAGATTTAGTCTGGATAATACTTGTCTTCTAGAGAATAGATTTAGTATTCCATTTTTCTGCAATGGTTAATCCATGCAGAAAACAAATATTTAATAGTTACATAGGCTTCTACTGCTTAGCAATCATCCTGCCCCCAATATGCATTTGTTCTCTGTTCTCAGTGCCACCAAATGATCAGTCCAATGAGCACCCTGGGGCTTTCCCAGTAGCCACCAATGGGGACCCATTTCCTTGGCAGGAGCTAAGGCTCCCCAGCACGGTCATTCCCCTCCACTATGACCTTTATGTCCACCCAAATCTCACCTCCCTGGGCTTTGTTGCATCTGAAGAGATTGAAGTCTTAGTCAGAGATGCCACCCAATTTATCATCTTGCACAGCAAAGATCTTGAAATCACAAAGGCCACCCTTCATTCCGAGGAAGATTTGAGATACAGGAAACCAGGGAAAATGCTGAAAGTTTTGAGTTATCCTGCTCACCAACAAATTGCACTGCTGGCTCCAGAGAAACTTATGGCTGACCGGAGATACTATGTGGCTATTGACTTCCAGGCCACGTTAGCTGATGGCTTTGAAGGGTTTTATAAAAGCACGTACAGAACTCTTGGTGGTGAAACAAGGTAAGACATTGCTCCAGCTGTTTACAGTCTCTTGTGATATTTTCCTTATGTNTTGTACAAAGATATAAAGGTAACAGCAACTAAAATGAAAGTCATAAAAAGACTTGGAATAGGAGGGGAAATTAAGGAAAGTAGACATGAACTAAATCTTCATATTTCAAAGCTGGGAGTCAATAGGCCCCATTTTAACGTGCATTGATCCAAAATATTGTTTAGATAGGGAAATAACTGCAGAAAACAAAATTAAAAAGCTTACAAATGATTGCTTCTGGGAAGTGTGACTGGGAGTAGGAAGAAACAGGGAGAAATTCTCATGCTTTTCATTGTAACTTTTCTATTATTTGATTTTTTTACAATGTGCATATATTATGACGATTTTTAAAAGGTGGATACGTTCACACATACTCAAATTTATATGAATATAGGATGCTTCAAATAGGGAAAAATAATTGTCATTCACTGGCAGCATTTTGCCAAAATGTATACACAATCAACATCTGTTAAATGAATAATGTTGCCACCTTCACCTGTATTTAAGTAAGGTTTGGTGGTTATTTGACACTGTTACCTTCCAAAGCAATACGATTGTCTTATGATTAATACAATAGCTGAGCTGCATGTTATTTAACTTATGCCAAACATCTAAAGCTGTGTGTCTATGTTTGCCCTTAGATTGACTTCCTTTCTCTTTAACAGTAACACTCAATGTTCTGAGCACTTCAAGGAAAATGAATGCACATTGAAAATGATGTGTTTCTCAGTACAGAAAAGATGATAGTGGAAAAGCCTCAGATTTACTTTGCTACATTTGTATACAACAATTTGGCACAATTTGCACAGAAATGTTATATCATATGATAAACAGAAGTCTTATTTCAGCCGTGGTAGGAGGGTTTAAGGTTATTTTTCACAAAATGTGATTATAAAGCAAATGTTAAAAGTCAAATAATTATAAAAGAGTTATATAAACCCTTGAGGGGGGATGCAATGCTTTGAAAAGGAATTCTGGTTTTCAGTCAACTGTATTATATCTGATGCTTTGGATTTGGGTCTCTTAAAGATGCAAGTTCAGTAGTAATTTCCTTAGAATATTGGAAAGATTTGATAGGTTGAACAAGGGAAGAATACTAGTTTTTTCAAAGTGACTTACTTAGGTATAGGTTAAACTATAAATATTTTCTTATCAGGGTTCAATTTATAGAAATACGTATGTGGCAACCTCATTGATAGATATATGCAAATCTAAGGTAATTTGAAAGAAATTTGGTAATTGAGCAGAGAGCTAAAAACATTAAGAACAAATCCGGGATTAAAGCTAAGACTTTATTTTAGTTTTTTACCTTTTGTGCTCTTTCTAGAATTTTTTTCTATCATCTTTTAGTCAATAATTAACAGGCAAAATTGGCGTGGTGAGTGTTTGGTCCCTAAAGCATGCTGGGTTCTTTCCCCTTGAACTGATAAGCTACCTCCTCAACCCCCCTATCTTCTAAATGAGTGACAATCTTATCCAAACAATGGAAGAGTTCTCTGAATATTCTTACAGCCACAGAAAAATCACTCAAGATCTGCATCTTGTAGAAAATTCTCTATTTAAAAAGTGTGATTAACCCTAAAGCACCCAAACAGGGTAGGTTTGGGGGAGGGCCAATTCCTTCATTTCTAATGTCCCTACTGTTATACAATGAAGGCTGTATTCCCAAGGCATAGTTATTCAAGCATCCAAATTAGATTTAGTAATGGAATCTTATGAGTTCTGACTCTTCAACTTCATATATCAGAAATCCAAGCCTACCTATAAATCTGATTTACCTAGGTCTGGGTTGTATACTACATGAGCGTATCTAATAGCTTTTTGGATTGTATGATTTGCCACAGGATGCATGTTTGTATAAAGGCTTAGTACTGACAAATGACTCTCTGCAGTTAAAACTGTCACCACTAGATGAAGCTCCTCTACTTTTGCTCTCCTCTCAAGAGAATTTGTTGTTTGGCTACCAGATGACACTGATGTGGAATTTAAAACCTTACTAAGGTTACTAAATGTTGCTTTGCTCTGAGAGTAAGGCAACCAGTCTATTTTGCTAATTTCAGTGAAATTCAGAGAGCTAAGTGTAAAAATGCACATAAATGGCCTTTAGATTATAATCCATGGTTTATCTAGTTAATAACTGTTTGTTTAAAAAGCTGCACTCATAATCCCCTAGTCTATCTACACTGATTAGTTTTATTTTATACCAAGTATTGGCTTCAGGGAGGTACAAGCAAGGAACATCAACAGAAAGAGAAAGCCTCTGTTTCCTCTTACGTAAGAGTTGGGAATTAGCTTACTCAATGTATTTTCTCTTCTGGATCACTGCCTTCAGATGCCTGATTTTCCTTGTCTTGTAGACTGTTTTTTGTCCTTTTGGATTTTTTTTTTTTTGGTTGTTTCATGTGAGAGGATAAATTCCAGTCCCTGCTCTATCTTGACCAGAATGGAAGTTCATGTAGACATTGAAGCTAAATCTTTAAGTAGTGGGAAGCCAAGCAACACTCATTCAGATTAACCAGTCAGCTTTATCAGTTGGAAGCATAAAAATTTCCCTTTCAAATAAAGTATTTAACAAGCTCAGAATCAGTCTGATCAATTTTGTAACTATGTTTCCTATTTGAAAATATGTCATCAGTTGTTTAGGTAATCTTTAACTGGAAAATGACAAAAGCAACAGAATTTTTCATTGAATTATTAAATATAAATATCATACAATTTCAGTTGTCTAATACTAGGTTTGCTTAATATTCTGTTCTATATTAACAATGTGAGATTTTTTTTTTGTCGCATTCTTCTGTTTTCATTTCTAGTGAATGTTGCGGAAGGCATGCTGAAGATATCAGTGTTGGAAAAACCACCTTCCTGTTACTGACTTAAAATTCTGACATTGTGCTGTTTTCAATTTTCTGCTGAAACTGAATGAGTTTAAAAGAAGCTACAGACTTCTTTATGTATATAAATGTTGAATAACCATGGTGTACACCTAATATAGTGTACTAATACAGTATTATATGTTAGCTATATTTTAATAAAAATCTTTTTTAAATAAATAAATAAATCTACAAAATGCATTTGCCATGTGAATTCTGTCACTTTTTGCCACCCTCATATTTTGCATAGGCCCTGGTTCTTTGTACTATCAGAAACTACCTTTTTTTTTTTAATTAAGACTCTGCCTCTATTTTATTTGAAAGCGTGCAGAGGCATAACAATAATTCCGTGAAGTACTTTCAATAGATTTTTAGAGATCCTTTTGAAAGGAAGAGAGGAGGAAGTGGTTTTTCAAAACTGTAAACTAGCTGGGTATTCAGAGTGCTAGCATCCAGCAGGGACAAAGACAGAGTGTGTCTGTGTTAAGAGGAGAAATTCAACAGCAAAAGGGAGAAGGGGTTTCAGTGTTGTTTCATGTGTCAGGAGGCTATTTATTATTTTGTGTATCCTGAAGTCTTGCCACCTGAAATGCTACCTTCACAAGCAGCATTAGGAAATTATTTTTAAGGCACCTGAGTGCCTAAAATCGT
>NW_017731607.1:1542240-1546387 GCF_001890085.2 Hipposideros armiger
GCCAATTCCCTGCCAACAAAGAATTTGCATTCTAATGGGGAGATAGATAAAACAAACACATAGTGAAGCTCAGAAATTGATAAATGCTAAGAAGAAAGAAACTTGTGCTTTCTGAACTAAGCCTGTTGTGCTAAGCTCCATTTACACCTAATGTGCCAGCTAGTGCTATAATCAGGAAGTATGCAAAGTTCCAGACTTAGTAACAGAAAGTGAAAGCAAAAAACCCTTCTCCTTCATTCAGATCTGCAACAACGTGGATTAAGGTAACACATTAATATTTCTCTTGAATTTGTCTTTAAATCAGAATTTTTCAGTGAGAGTAATGACCTGAAGGTATAAAACTGCTGTGTTATAATCGAAGGTGAGGCTCTGGGGAAAGGGGGTGAACCTGGCACTACTATATTGGAAAGTGTGTGCAGCTCAAGACCGGACTTGATTTGAGAATCTTGCTGTTTAACTGATTCATTTTCTTTGGGAGATCTGTTAACCTTTCCCAAACGTTTGTTGCAATTCTTGTGTCTTCAATCCCAAAACGATTGGTTCACTGCAATGTTACTCAAGGCACAGTGCAGCATAACAGAAAAGTCCATTAGACCAAGGGTCAGAAAGCTGTGCTTTAGTACCGATTCTGCTTCAGACTTGCTGTGTGTTTTTTGGGAAAGTCAGTCCCCCTTAGTCTCTTTATCTGGACACTAAAGACTTACACTGTCGGAGAGTGGGCCCTTCTTGGTGCCAAGTCCAGGTCCTTGGCAACTCCAGCAAAGAATTGAACGAGATATTGGAGTAAAAGTAGTTTATTAGAAGAGAGAGTACATTTCAAAAAAGTAGAAGTAGGCCTGAGCAGGAGAGAATGGCTCAAGGGCCCATTATTAGAAGAGAAATGATTTCAAGGAGTTGGGAGCATACGGAGCGGGGCCACGTGCAAAGGCGAGGACTAAAAGGCTTGGGGGAAAAAAGGAAGGANGTGCAGAGAGCAATCTAGCCTAAAAGTTATTATCAATTTGAAGAAAGCGGTATTTTCAGATTACTGAATCTGATCCATTCCGTATTTAGGGGTGTTGTACCCTGGTGGAGATCATCTCTGGGACAGGCTATCCAGAGCAAATGAAGATAGAACTCAGTAATTATTCAGTGAATTTGATAGAGGCAGCTGACAAGCCTATGGGCTTCAAACTTTTGCTTCCTCAGTACATAGGCAGAAACTTAAATTACTAATGACCTCCTTGGCCTGACTGCTTTCATTGCAGAATCAATGAAGCCAAGATAAAAATAAGACTATGACTCAAGCTGTCACATAGCGAGTGAAGAATGAACAATGTCTTTGGAATCACACGGTGGCATCCACATCTCGGTCTCACTGTAGAGCTCACTTGTGTTACCTTAATTCAGTTCACATTTCTTAGACTCTGTTCCCCGCCCCCGTGAAATAACACCTACCTCACACACAAATAATGAGAGGATTCAGAGATACTGCAAAGCAGCATCTAGCACAGTTCTGCTTCCTTTTCCCTTCTGCATCAGAGATGTATTTCTTATACAACAAAGGGAAAGGGGCCATTCGCTGGTATTTTTCCTTAGATGTACCAAACTTGAATGTATGCCAATTTGGAGATTATTGCATTTCAAGAAAGTGGAAGTGTCTAAGATGCTTTTATGCTTTCAAACAACAAAATAAGATTTGGCATCATTTGGGGATCCCAAAAGCAGTGCATTGTGTCTTTGAGGAAGTCCAGGGATAAAAGGAATAAAGAAGATAGGAGAGGCCACAGAACCTTATAGAGGGAACTGATGTCCTCTTGTGAGCATGTCAGGCTGTCCTCCAAATAACCTGGCTTAAGTCATAGGCATTGCTATAAAAGCTTCTGTTTTCAAATACTGATTCTTTTTCCTTCCTGTAGATTAAGACAATTGAACTTGAAGGAGGCCTCTTGGAAGATCATTTTGAAACTACTGTGAAAATGAGTACATACCTTGTAGCCTACATAGTTTGTGATTTCAAGTCTGTGAGTGGGACAACCTCATCAGGGGTCAAGGTGAGACTGAAATCTAATTTCACAGCACAGAATAGTATTCTGAGGGCAATGAGCTTTTCTTTATTTTCTTAAGCTCTTTTCCTTATTATCAAAGTATCATGCTTATTTTACAAACTAGAGATAGGTAAAAATTAAAATAAATTACTCATAATTTCTTTACCAAGATATAATTACTAATAACATTAGTGTTCACCTTCTAAATATTTTTATATGTATGTTAGTATGACAGTATATATGGTAACAATATATACTATATATATATATATGCTTTTTATAAATCAATATATAAGACTATTTTAACTCAATTTTTACCATAATAGGCAATAAAAATGNATATTGGGAGTTGCTGAGATATCTCTGAACCTTAAGCTTGGGTGACAGTACGTGTCTTGAATAAGAAAGTTAACTAGATTTATGTTGCATAGCAAAGCTCCCCCATGCCAGCATTTCACATGGTATATGTACATGTTGCCTGAATAGAGCCCAGAAAATAGATTAATCATGGTATGTCAATAGTCAATATAGCTAATATTTTATGCCCAGAATAGAAGCCCAGCAAGGGGAAAAAAAGTGAGAAAACAAAGAACAATGTGCAATGAAGCAAGGTAGTCTTATCATTTTCGGACTTCCCAGAGCCCTTGGTTCACATATAAGTCAAACAATTATCTGCCAGAAAAGAAGCCCAAGAAGCCTGGCTCTAAAGGTTGTTCCTTCAAAACATATTATTGGCTGCTGCACTTTGAAATAAAAAAGGTGAAACTCATGTTAGAACAGCAGCCTTCCCGCATCCTAACCCCCACCAAACACCATGGGCATCAGACACATCTTTTTTGTCTCTGTACCCTCCGTGACTAGCACAGAGCCTGGCTTCTTAGGTATCGGATGTTTGCTGAATTGGGTGTCTGAGCCACACAAGTTCATGTTGAGTTGAGGGGAACCGTTCTGTTGGCTCGAGTGCTGCCTCCAGCTTCCAGACTCTTCTGAGATAACCAAATTGTCTGAACCAAGAGGGACATTCTCCTCTATGGGTAGAGGGTTCCTTGCTCATAGCTTTCCAGAATGGGGACAATCTGTGCCTCAGTGTCACTCTAGTTGCATGGTAACATGGAGAATGTCCTCGACCGAGCTGGAAGGCTAGAGCCCATAATGATTTCTTCTATTGGTTTGCATAACATGCCTGTAGCACGGTCATTCAGGGAGGGAGCCCTTTGGCTACTGAGTCTCACCACTGACTATAATATCCTATAGGTCTATGGTGATCTTTATGTTTTTGAGTTGAAATTCCTAAAGCATTTCCTTTGTTTTCATGTACAAAAAAGAAGAACGTTTATAATTAAGGTGTCCCAGGGCGGGAGCTTTAGATAATACATCCCCTAAAGCTTCTTCAGCTTGTTTTCTTTTCTTTGTCTCCCTAAATGTTCCTTCCTCTTCTTGATTTGTCCCTTTTTTTCTTTTCAGATTCATCCACTGTCATGACTTGGCTGACGTTTTACGTGATTTCCAACCCTGGACGTCCGTGAATTCCTGCCCACCTTTGTCATCGTTCACTGATTTCTATGTGGAAATTCTTACCAGTCCCTCAGGTCGCATCTGATCAGGATGTACTCACAGCTGCTGCTCCTCTCCACTGCAAACCCCTGATTCAAAGCAGACAACTTAGAAACCTCATCTCTTAATAAAAAAAAATCTCATCTTGATCACTTGCTCATTTAGTATCACTTCCTCCTGTGCCCTCTTCCCCTTTCCAAATGCTCATCATTCTTTAAGGCCCAGTTGCTGTTCCCTCTTCTCAGATCCTTCCTTGACCTCAGGTATACTATAAATCCTGTCCTATAAATGCCTAAGGGCAGGGGCACGTGATTTCTCATTGTATTCTTCTCCGCCTCCCCTCCCCAAGTCCCAACACGTAATAAGCTTTCCAAAATATTTCTGGAGCACATAAAGAAATGAAATGAATGAATAAGGAAGGACTTCAAATATTTGTGAAGACAGAGAAGAAAATGTACACTCAGCACATTTCTTGGTTCTCCTGGGAATATTTACATGGTTACAATATGTTAGTGTACTGACTGATTTTCCACTTTTAGAACTGACCTATGGAAAAAAAAAAAAAA
>NW_017731607.1:1546741-1550032 GCF_001890085.2 Hipposideros armiger
TTATTTTAGGACATTCACATTTTTCCAGTTGTTTTCTATAATTGTTTTTCCTCAATGACAGGAGGTCTTCAAATTTTTAGTCTTCATTGTTTACAAAAATTTACAATACCCAATAATTATTTTATAAATTTTTGCAAATATCAGTAGAGACATTAAAAAAAAAAATTCCTTACCCTGAGGAACTAAATGATCGATGTAAAAACGTGCTCAAAGACCCATAAAATATGCTTATAAAATATTGCTATAAAATGGCCATTACCATTTACATACGTATTATACCTACAGATATGTAGATATATATTATGAGCAATGTGTCTATATACATATCATGGCATCTCTGCACATCGGTCTGTATGTGCATAGACATAGATGTGTGAGAGGACAGATGGCACTTTATTTCAGAGGACAGGTTGCTGTCAGCTTCCTTGGGTTCACATCCCAGCTCTACATGGGCGACTTGGAGCAAGTTACTTAATCTCCCAGAAGATAATAGTAGCTATTCCATAAGGTTGTTGAGAGGATTAAATTAGATTTTACATGTATGCATTTAGCACAGTGCCTGGTAAGCCATTAAAACATGGTGGCCATTAACATATCTTTCCTATAAAAGCTCTGAGTGACCTCAGTTAATTCAGAGCATGAGAGCAGATCATGAAATAAAAGTAGCACTATTCTTGAAACTCAAGAAAATCCAAATCTAACTTTATTTTTTCCACTTAATGGCTAATTACTTTGGGGGGGAGTCAATGAACATATTTGGGCATTTTTGAGTTTAAAGTAAGCTAGATGGGGAGAGGGGTAGATCCAAAAAGTTCTTGAAGGTTTTCCTACCTCATAAAACTCTGTTTTACTTGAATTGTGCTAGTAGTCATAATTTTGGAAGCCTCATTCTCAAGTGTTAGAGTACATGCCAGTGATGAGATCAAGTGGACTCCCATGATATCATGGACTAACATGGCTTGAAATTTACAGATTAGGACCTAGAGAAGGGATTGTAACAGAAGATGCAGGGTTGTTTATAATTTTCAAGACTGGCTTTTGCTTTAATACTTTACAGAACATCTTATCCCCTATCGACAACATGCTTTAATGATAGCTCAATAATTTCTTGAAAAAATGCAGCCTGCCTTTCTTTGGGTAAGTGTTGTTAGGAATGGAATTATGCCAAGGAGCTGTCATTCAAAGACCATTTCTTCTGATCAACATTTCCCAGGTGTCCATCTATGCATCCCCAGACAAATGGAGTCAAACGCATTATGCTTTGGAAGCATCGATGAAGCTACTTACTTTTTATGAAAATTACTTTGATATCAAGTATCCACTACCAAAATTGGGTAGGTTCAAATTCCACATCATTGTCTTTATTTTTTCTTACAGAATTTGCTTTGAATTTTTCCTTTATATGTGATTTAAATGAGCACTGAAGAGGTTCACTTAGCCCAGAAAGCAATAATTTGGATCTCAGAGATGGCCCTTGAGTATAGAAAATAAAGTAATTACAAGGAGCCCAAGTAGTGTGGATCATTTCTCTATTTTTTACTAGGTTTAATATTAAAGTAGCTGCATTGCATATTAGATTTAATTGGATGAATATTTTGAAGTATAATATTATTCTATACCTTATNTTAAAATTATTTATGAAAATTATTTATTGTGGTTATACACTTTTTAAATTGAATGGGACCTTCGAACACTTTGATTTGGCGCGTATTTGTACTCAACATGCAGAGACTCTGAAAGACACAGTAGACCCTGAATTTCATTTGATATTTCCTCACTAGTGATGCACTTGCCATTTGTGTTGTTGAACACAATGTAAAATATTTCCCTATTGTTGCTTGGAAAGTAGGACAAAAATAGAGGCTCTCCTGACATTGCTTCAGTAGGATGAACAGCACAGAAAACAGCCGGGAGGGTCATCGTAAGCCAGCAAGTGGCCCTCCCCCCTTTTCCTCTCTGCCCTGCTTAGTGACTGCTCTCTATGGATGATGGGGAGAAATGAGTTGAGAAGCTAGACACTGAAGTTCCCCAGATTTCTGTTTAACGTTGGAAATGGTATTTGCTCCGAAACACTGGCAAAGCAGATCAAGGGGGAAAATGACAACATTCCATGTGACACATATTCCACAGTTTCCCCATGATTGTAAAGACAGAAATTTTATTGGCCTTCTCATTTTCAAGTAAACATGATCTGTTACCTTAACTCCACGTCTGCTTTCCAACAGTATGCTCAGTTAAGGGTAGGTCAGTCTCTTTCCTGGCATCTTCTCATTAATAAAATTTTTCATATGAATAATTATAGAGGGTAAAGTAAAAATACAGTTCATAAAGCCTTTTAATTAAAATGTGATGCAGACATAAATTGCAGATGTGTTATATTAGAATTTAAATGTTCTATCTTTAGAAACCTCAGGTAACTTCTCACATTTAGGAAAAACAAAAACAAATGAACAGTGAAATATTTAATACCATCTTTGTATGGCCTCCGTTGGCTGGACCATTTCTCTGAATCATGCCATTTTCAGCAAATATCGGCTTATCATTCTGCTTTTCATTGACATGCCAAAAAAGGAAACTTTCTTGGTTGGCCAAAAAAGGAAAACTAAAGTAATGCTACAATCATACTCTCTGGATGATAGCTGCAGCACTTAAGATGGGTTATGGACTGGTGGGAGGAAGTGACACATACTAAGTTCTTAATTTGTTTAGTTAAGAATATAAGATTTAAGGGAAGTGAGGTGGCCAGCAAAGCACTAGTAGGGGCAGCATATCTTTTGGGTACTTCTTTGTCCCCTCGTTCTTTAAAGGAACACGTACCTGCTGGTAACACTTGCTATATGCAAGTAGAGTCCTGCCAATATTGAGAAAACAGCTACATCTTTGTCTAGCAACGAGTGTTGTATACTTGGAGCTTACATCACCATCCTGGATGAACTTACACGAATGCCCCATACACTTCCATTTAAGGCAGTGTTAATCTACATGGGTCAATCTAGGTTCCTCCATGGGCTACATCTTTATCTGAGGGGAAAAATCAGAGGGCACGCCCATCTGTCTCCTAACTCCCTCTGCCACCAGCTGTCTAGTGTCACAGACTCTCATTTTCCCATAGTACCCAGCCTTGCCCCCTCCTCCTTGTACTCCTCCACACACTTGACTAAATGGTTTTAGAGTTTGGTCAGACAACTACAATCATAATGCCCTCTCCCCCGCCCCAACCACAACCCTCTACTCTGCTAGGAGTAGGTCCCCAGAAAACTCTGGTTGAATCAGACTCATAAAAAAAAAAAA
>NW_017731607.1:1552182-1554390 GCF_001890085.2 Hipposideros armiger
TAATAGCTTTTCTTTCATGGAGGTGCAGAGAGTGTAAGGCTGAAGCAGCAGGCTACAGGGGAATTTTTGCCTTGCCTATTTTGTTTCCATATGACCATGCTGCTCCTCTGTGTAAAACCCTGGCAAAGACTCCCAATGCCAACTGGGTGAATCAAGGGTCCATAGCATATTGTACAAGGCCCCCATGACGCAGGCCTTCTCCACCTCTCCCTACTGACGCCCTAAGCTTTAGCCATCCCAGACTACATGCCATTCCCTGAACATGCCAGGTTGCGTTCTTCTTCTATGCTTTTGCTCCTACTACTTGATCTGCCTAGAGCACACACAACTCCCAACATAGAACATAGATTTGTTCCCAATCAGGAAACAAATAATTTCCTAACTAATCTATACACTCTCCAAGCAGAACTAACTCTTTCCTCCTGGAATCTTCTCTGCCCCTGTATAGACATGGATCATGGCACCAATAATGATTTATTGCATTTATCTGTCTACAGTTGAACTCCATCCTTTGTATTGAGGCAGAGGCAGTATTACATGCATTTATATTTCTAACATATGGCATGGTACCACGAACATAGTAGGTTCTCAATAGATATTCACTGAATGAATGCATAAACAAACGACTCTTTCTAACTGGAAATATGACCAGAACCAGCTCAACCTGTCTTTCTCATGTATATCACTTCTCACGTTGAGGAAATACCTACTGTCCCTTCTGACAGATGCCCTTGGAAGATTGGTGCCCACTTACAAAATGATCTGAGGGTCATCAGAAAAGGAATAGAGCTCAAAGAGTTTCTAGAAGCTACAGATCTAGATTTTCTGCTCTATAATTGTNGCCACTCGGCCGGCCCTGAATACTAATCTTTATTAGTGCCAATTTAATTTTTTATTTTGTTAAACTATGTTTGTTTTTATATGCTGAAATTAACTAATATTAATTCCAGACGATGCAATTACAAGCCAAGTGACTTGGTTCATTCCAAATTAAAAAAAAAAAAAATTACCTTCCTTTTCATCCAAACGGTACTTCTTCCAAAATGGACTGACAGAATAAAAAGAAAGAATTCCAAGGTTAAATATTAGCCAGAAATTTTCTAACCTACATAACAAGGGATGTATATACACACACGGATATAATATAAATTAATATACATTATACTTGAGTTGGTTAAAGATTAAATTTTACTTTTCTCCCCCAAGACTTTGTTAAGAGGTAGACGAAACATCAATGTTGTTTTCCTGAAATTAAAATCCTATATCTTTGTCTTTTTGTACAAATGTGTTCATTATATTTTTTGATGACTCTCAAGCATATTAGAAATTGATACTTTATATTTTTAATATACTAATATACAATACATGTGTTTTTAAATAAATTATTTTCTTAGCAGTAATGCACCCATGGTATTTTCAGAGTCCAGAATTTTTGGGGAAAATAAAATGGTTAGATGTCAATAGATTACTTCAGCTGCAACCAAAACTGTATTGATAGAATTTATTCTACTTGATATGGGTACTGATTATTTTCAGTACAACTTCAAGACATAATATCAATGTTAAGGTATTCTTAATGTTTTCAGAAACCCTGCTTATATATACTGAAAGGATCATAACATATTTGAGGGGGAAACAAATCTCACTTCTGGTGTAGAAGCTCTAATGATCAAGTGTGGTTGTTCTTATTTCTTAGATCTCGTTGCCATTCCTGACTTTGGATCTGGAGCCATGGAAAACTGGGGCCTCATCACATATCGAGAGACATCACTGCTCTTTGATCCCAGGACATCTTCCGCTTCTGATAAGTTGTGGGTCACCAGAGTTATAGCCCATGAACTAGCACACCAGGTACTTGGCACTCATGACAGTCTCTTAGTATCAGTCCAAAAGAGCGTTATACAAAACACCACCAATCTTCCTGAAACACCAAAAAAATCATCATTTTACCTCTAGAGGGGACCTTAGGGATTATCAAACAAAAGGGCTCAAGCTCTAAAGCATTGGGACTCATACACTATATCCTCAAAAACACTAGAAATAAAGCCTTCAAATGTCTTTTAAAAAAGAATGGTGGGGTCTGTGCAGATACATAGAGCACAGAACTGGAAACCCTACAAACAGAGATTACTATTAAAGATATTTTTTCTTATACCCACTAGTACTGTGGCATTCCAACTTAGGGCAAAATCAGGCTCGCTCTCAGTT
>NW_017731607.1:1557955-1563766 GCF_001890085.2 Hipposideros armiger
ACTACTAAAGAAAGAAGTTAGCATCCATTATATTTTTGCTACAGTTAACAACTTTCTATATTTTTAACATTCAATAACATTGAGTTTTTACCTCCTAGTGGTTTGGGAACCTGGTTACAATGGAATGGTGGAATGATATTTGGCTCAATGAAGGTTTTGCAACATACATGGAAATTATCTCTGTTAGTGCTACATATCCAGAGCTACAAATTGTAAGTTGACAATTTTGTATATCATACCATGTGCCCTAAGGAATCATCAATTTACTATTGAAATTTTTAGTGAATGCTAAAGAGAAAACAAGATAGCATGGTGTTTTTGAACCTGTGGTATTTGGTTTGAGGTACAAGACATTGTATTAGTTCACTAGGGCTTCCATGACAAAATACCACAGACTGGGTAGCTTAACAATAGAAATTTACTTTCTCATAGTTCTGGAGGCTAGGTGTTGGTGGGCTTGGTTTCTTCTGAGGTTTCTCTCTTTGGAGTACAGATAGCCTTCTTTTTGCTCTGTCTTCACTTGGTCTTTTCTCTGATGTTTCTTTGTCCAAATTTCCTCTTTTTATAAGACCACCCACCAGTGAGATTGGATTAGAGCTCACCATTAACAGCCTCCTTTTAACTCAATCCCTTCTTTAAAGGCCCTATCTCCAAATACAGTCACATTCTGAAGTGGTGGGGATGGGATTAGGGCTTCAACATGCAAATTGGGGGAGGCACACAATTAAGCCAATCGTATAAATTCCTCACCCAGAAATTTATGGACAGAGAGCTCAAATTGCCCAAATACAGAGCTGCATATGCAGAGTGAGAGGAAAGAACATCGCTGTCCACACACAATAATATCGGACAAGACAATGCCCATGGTGTAGGTCCTGTGCAGAGTTCTTGGCATGTAACCTGAACTAGGCATAACTGGAGGCGCACACCTCTAGAATTTCCAGAGGGCCTCTTCACTTCCCCCAATGTGTGCAAAGATTTCTTCATGCATGTCTTTTTTAATAGGCTTAAGGGGATCTAAACACCACATAATAAGGTGGTTAATAAAAGTTAATTAGCTCTTGGGGGTAGGCATTTAGTCTAGTACAGTACAGACAGACATGGATTCAAAGTCAATGTCTTCTTATTTACTGTGTTCTGAAGCTGTGGTTTAATCTCAAAGCTTCTATATATTCTCACTAGTGAAATGCATTTAATGCATCACCCATGCAGAGTTTTGAAAGGATTGCAGATGATGGATGTAAGGTCCTAGCACATAGCAAGTGTTCACTAAACAGGAACCATTAGTTTTACTTCTGTATCCAAAGCTTGGTAAACATTCATGCAATGTCTGAGGGAATGTTGGATTTACACTGTTATGAAGTAGAAAATTGGTGAAAAGGGAAAGAAACTTACAATCAATTGTAAGAAATGTTGATTGAATACTTACTTCTAAGAATATCGGAAGGGGATGTGTGTGTTCAGCACTTCGGGGGGTGAGTACACAAGGCAATATACAGATGATGCATTATAGAATTGTATACTTGAAACCTATATAATTTTATTGACCAAAGTCACCCCAATAAATTTAATAAAATGTTTAGAAGGGGGGAAAAAGAATATCTTACTAAACTTAGCATGTTTTCTATTGCTTTAAGAGTGACAATTTGAAACTGAAAAAGAAATTGTTCTTCTCTGTTTAGGATAACTATTTTTTGGACGTGTGTTTTGAAGTAATTAAAAGAGATTCATTAAATTCATCCCATCCTATCTCCAATCAAGCAAAAACTGTTACTCAAATACATGAAATGTTTGATGCAGTTTCCTATAACAAGGTAATAAATGCAATGGACAGTGGAAGCTCTGTTTTCAGGAGAAATATAAAGAAGCTTATAAAAGCAACATGTTAAGTTGTTGCTGGCAGGTTACTGCCACCTGTTTAACTTTTTATTTTATTTACTGTTCATTTTTCAGACATTACACGTGTTCTATAAAATTTAAGCTTCCTTCAAAAACATATCTACCATTTCCTTTACGTTCTTTCTATTTCTTTCTTTTTTAGGGAGCTTGTGTTTTGAATATGCTCAAGGATTTCCTGAGTGAGGAGAAATTTCATAAAGGAATTATTCACTACTTAAAGAAGTTCAGCTTTAGGAATGCTAAGAATGACGATTTATGGAGCAGTCTGTCAAATGTAAGTCATACATTGGGCTACAGTAGATTGTTGTTAAGCCTATAAGGTGACAGGCTAATTATGAAGGTTTATAAATCACTAGATTGTCAGTCAACAAATATTTATTCCACGTGCCACCCTGCCAGGGTCCATAGAAGGCAGCGCCTTCATTTTTTCTCTGTCACCATAATAAACCAGGATGCCACACTGGGTTAGTCATAGGGGTTAGATTCTTCACCTCCTTCTCATTGGTTTCCCTTCTATGGTTAATACTATACTTTTTATCCTCACATTTCCCAAAATCTTTAATGACTTTGTAATTCCTATTATGTATAACACCTAATCTGTCCAAATTTTAAGGTTGAACACTACTTGTTCAACTTTACTTCCCAACATGTATTCTCTGTTGAGTGAGACACATATTCTCCCTCATAGGAAGAAATCCTGCACCCTCTCTATGTTTTCATGCCTTTGTTTCTGGTGTTCTCACTACCTGAAATGCCCTTTCTTCTTTCCAACAATTCAAATACTATCTATCTTTTGAGATCTAGCTGAGATTTCACCTCCTCCTCACACACTGCTTCAGCCCTCATTGGTTTGCTTTTCTGCCATATTCCTAGAAGTGTATTGATGAACCTGTTCTGCACAGTGACATTCTCTTTTATTGGTTTTGATGGTTCAATAATAACAATGATATAATAATAATAATAAAATTTGCTTAAGAGCAAGAATCATGGCTGTTCTTGCTTTTTAATGCCATTGAACTAGCATACTATTGATCAATAATCAATAACTGTGATTAATAAACAGTTAATGATTGATTAAAGAACACATGGTCACTTTGTCATTGGGATTCAGGTAGTATAATAGGTAGGACAGAGCAAAAAAACATACAGTAAACGCCAATGAATCTATTCTAATAATTATTAAAATATTCTTACATTTTCAACTGCAAGGAAAATAATCTTTCATAGAAGTATTGGGCTGGCAGGGCTCATGCCTCCTGGTAGAAGAACCCTATGCCATTATAGACAGAAAACGCCCTTTATTTTTCATAAGCACTTATGTCCCAGGGTCAGTAATAATATTATTCAATATTTGCATAGCACGTTACAGTTTAAAAAGAAATTTCACTTGAATTTTTTGTGTCTGTGTCAAGTCTGGACCCTCATGGTCTAACCTACATGTAATTTTGTAGTCAAAGAAACAAAGTCAAGTAACTAAAAAAATTGTTCATGTAGCTCACATCTTTTACGCACATTTCTTGAAAATCATGAAAAGGCTCAAAATGCAGTCTTTAGTAATGCTTATAAAAACGCTCTTTACCCATTTCCATCACCTCCTGCAGTAGATCCAGATGCTCTCTATCCTCAATGCCTCTTACACTTCTTAACAACAAGCCTCACATTGCTTTTCTCTCCCATCCCTCTCCTTTTCCCTCTGCTATGCAAATGTGCACGTGCGTGCGTGCGTGCGTGCGTGCGTGTGTGTGTGTGTGTGTGTGTGTGTGTGTGTGTGTGTGTAGACATCAACCTAGCCTTTGTTCAACAAGGAAGAATCTGTCTTTGGTGTGCGTAGTGGCCATAGGGGGGATTAAAGGGGAAATTTGGCCAACAATAAGAAGAAATCTTTAGGCCAACTCTGAACACTCTTATGTTAATTTTTGTCAAATCATGCTTATAAGCACATCGAGAAGGTAAGGTAGGTGTTCTTACCCCATTTTTATCGATGAGAAAATTAATGCTAAGGGAGAGATTTGCTCAAGATTGTATACCAAATGAGTGATGGGGTGAGTACTTAAAATCTGTGCTTTGACCCTAAATCCAGTGTTCATTCTTTCAGTTACATCATAGCTTCTTCCTAGTTATCAAGTAATTTTCCTATCTATCCTTTCCTTATAGGTCTTAAATTCAGTTGACCCTCCTCTGATGCCAAATGAAACTGCAGTATGAAATGATAATTCCTGAAAATACTTTACTCAGCATTGTGTCACATCTGTCAATTCTAACAGCAATGTCAATAGCAACTTGGAAATCAGAATTCTTTGTTGTTATTTTTCATAAAATTATTTAATAACACTTGAGAGCCTTAGACAGTGTGTATGTCATTTTTCCCAACTACAGTTCCCCTTAGAGCATTAACTCCTTATTCAAGGATCAATTGCCAAGTTGGTGATTTTCTTAGGTCTCATATCAGTTCTAAATTCAAAATGTATTGTGCAACCATTATATGCTACTGTGGTAGTCACTGGGAATAGCCAGGTAAGCAGAGGCGCTTCCCCCACTGTCAAGGAATTTATGATGTGGTAGGGAAAAGTTAACACTAGACACAGTTCCCTAAATGCTAAATAGGGTCATGAGTAACATGCACACTGAAAGAATAAAGTAGGACCTTTCTGGAAAGGAAAGAAACAAAAGGAAAATTCAACAAATTGAGTCATCTCCTTTTTTTTATTTTTTCAGCCGAGCCATCCTGCCACCTTTGGCAGCTCAGCAGCTGCTCAGCTCAGGCCGGGACTCGAACCGCTATTGCTCAGAGCTTGCACTCTTGAGCGAGCTCTTAACCAACTGAGCCACTTGGCTGGCTCTTGAGTCATCTCTTAAACAGTTATTCCACAATGTTGAACTTCTTTAGCAAACTTTAAATACATACATATATAAACATTTAATTCACCTAGACATGATAAGGAGCATAGTAATTCATGAGGTAACTTGTGTATGTTCTATGGTCACTGAGAAGGCGACTTTTATTTTTTTCGTTTCATGAATTGCTATGCTCATTATCATGTCTAAATGAATTAAATGTTCATATAGCTATCCTAATAATGTCTGCATTCATGTCTAATATGCATACTCAGCTAACTATCAGTACCCAAATAGCAGTGCTCTTTTATTCTTGTCTTATAGAATTGTGTAGAAGGTGATTTTACATCTGGTGGATTTTGTTATTCCGATTCCAAGATGACAAGCAACACAGTAAGTATGCAGTGGCCTATAGAATAGAAGAGATCTGGCCAATCACCTGACCCTAATGTGCAGAGGAGCTCAGCTGTCCCTTTAAATAACTGGAGAGGAAGAGAGGCTCGACAATTTTCCTTGAAACAAAGCTGACTGAAGAAGGAACGTTCAGGCCATTTAGGTGGATGATGCTGTTACTACTATATTTTTGTTGTTACAATTCAGCCTTCCCACAAGCCCACTGTTAGCTAAAAATATCTCAGCTCCAAATTCCCGAGTGGTTTCTGCTGCATTGGCATCCTCTAAGGCGCTGAAAAATGCCGAACCAAATATATTGTTATGTTTGGAAATAGAGGGAATGGCTTGCTTGAGGCCTTCTCTTTTTGTTTATTTCTGGGACGTTATTGGAGCACTTAAGGAGAGAGAAAAGAAAGTCGTTGTGAAAAAAAAAAGGCAAACTTTTTTTAGAGTCATGGTAATCCCATAAATAACAGTTTCTAAAAGAAGACTCAGCATCATCCAGTGATCAGAAACTCATACTAGAAGCTAGGAAGCTAGAGGTTTTGTTCCATTCAGTATACCTTCAATGATATACTGTTGTTCTGTTGTAACATTTAAAGCTTCCTAAAGACAGAAGTGTATCTTTTAGGCCACCCTCTTTAATTCCACCATTATTAAAATGGAAAGGTGTATTTTTTTTTT
>NW_017731607.1:1565256-1576299 GCF_001890085.2 Hipposideros armiger
AATATCAAAGATCTATAATGATCTGTATTTTTCCTCTATCTAAGGCAGTTTTTAGATTACTATTATGAAATTATTACTCTCTGATTCATGCCTATCCAAACTCATGAAACGCTCCTCTCCCTCTTTTTATTTCCAGATATGTTTATCTGGAAGAAATCTCTTTCCTTCTAAAGCCAAGATCCACCCAGGAATCTCAAACCACTAAGCCTTGGCAATATCTATGTGTCTATTTTTACAGTTTTTGTAAATATTTCAATTGCTTTGTTAGTTATCTGTACTCTGTGGGTTAGCAGGTAGATAGATGATCCCTTCTGACCCTTTACTAGATGGAGACTGTGTATGTTGTTTCTTTCCTTCTTTTATATTTTTTGAAGACTAATAGGAACATCCTCAGTTATTCTTCTTTCTGTTTTTCAGCTGTTGGTATTTTCAAGCACATGATTTTACGGGTGCAGGGTTACTATAGCTAATATGGCTTGATGTGATAGAGGAAATAAATTCTAGAAGCTGCTAGGAAGTCAGTCAGAAAAAAATAGCCAATATCTGTTATTTCCCATAGTAGGGCCACTGAAAACTAACTGAGGTCTTTTGCTCCCATCCATTCTGTTTTTCTGCTCCTTGGACTTGGATGACCTGCAGATCCTAGGCTAACGCATTCGGATCACTTACCCACGTCACTCAGCAGCTGGGTGGCTGGATGTGGATAACTTTATTGAACAAAAGGATAAGTGAAAAATCATACTGGAATAAGATCTATACCTATTGAGGCTTTTCCCTACAGCTTTGGTTCAGTTATTTGAATTAGTATCAGGCTGTCAGAGTTTTTGGATATGTGAAAGGAAGATGGGATTTTTTTTTTCTCTTAAAGAAAACAATCAACAGAACTTATTGTGGTATGAGATTTAGACAGCAAATGGCACAGGTAATTGTGACAGAGTTCAACTATATTTATATTGCTGCATCTTCATAATCATCATGCAAGAATTTTTGCATACCCAAGGATATCCTAGTATTGGCCTATAAAATGTATAAGACCACGGATAGTGTAAAGGATGGGTGATGAGGTGCCTTTCACAGCTTATCTGAGTCTGACAATGCTAAAATTGAAATGGACATTAATACAATCTGTAACAGTCTTTACTTTCTAACATAGGTACCTTTGGCACATCCCACTGACCTACACCACAAGTTCCTCTAATGTGATTCACAGATACATTCTAAAATCAAAAACAGGTAATGAACTGATTAGCTAAACAGTTGTTTCAATTCTGAAGTTAAATATGTTCTTTTATTAATGATAGTATGGAAACGAACATTTTTGGACATGTTTTTTGGTGTGTATATTGATAATGAAATGCCTATGCCAATATCGTCACCTTAGATACTCTGGATTTACCTGAAAATACGGGTTGGGTGAAATTCAATGTGGACTCAACTGGCTACTACATCGTTCACTATGAGGGGCGTGGATGGGACCAACTAATTACACAGTTGAATCAGAACCACACACTTCTCAGACCTAAGGACAGAGTCGGTCTAATTCATGATGCTTTTCAGCTAGTAAGGTAATGTAAACTTTCATCTGATTTCACAGGAAATAATGGACAGATAACCAGATATGCTAGATTTCAAAATAAAAAAATTAAGTGTTGATCATTCATATGATAGGGGTCTGAACGGAGGCCAAATACTGGCCACTAGGCCAAAGCCTACCCACTGATAAGGTATTTTGACCCCCATAGTGTTAAAAAAATGTAATCCAACATTTTAAACTGTGAAGAATTTCATATAAAACCCTGACTTCTGCAATCTCTTTAAAAGGTGAAGGGATTAAGAGATACAAATTCATAGATACAAAATAGCCACGGGGATATAAAGTACAGCATAGAGAATGTAGTCAATAATATGGTAATAACTATGTATGGTATCAGATGGATGCTGGACTAATCGAGGGTATCACTGCATAAGTTATATAAATGTTTAACCACTATGCTGTACACCCGAAACTAATATAAAATAATATTGAATGTCAACTGTAACTGAAAAAATAATAATTAAAAAAGAAATAAATTTTTAAAAATGAAAAGATTTGGCAACTGTAGGCCTTCATTCCCACAGGACAACCACAGAGGAGGGTGCAGTGGGGGAATCCCCACTTAGGCCAGGCCTGCACTGTCGCATGTGCCCAAATCCTAGACAGTACATATGAGTGGCTTGCTTCACTCACTTAGGGTAGAACTTATAGGTATTTAAGCTTTTGACCCCACATTTAAAATTTCTTTAGGCTAGTAGCTTGCTGTTTCACCAAATACCTATGTCATCTGCCAAACAAAAAGTATATATATAGCCTTAACCTTCACAATTTTAAATCAGTTGTTAGCCTAGCACATAATCCATTCGTTACTTTGCTCATATTGAAGAAATCAATTTGAAATTGTTAGGGAAATGAAGGAAGAATTAGCTGCTTATGTTTATTCCTCTTTGGACTTGCCTGGAAAGACAAAGTGTTTTCTTTCCTTTCCCACTTATTATTATCAACAGAATAATATAATATATAGAATAATCAGGTCACAATATCACCAATGGGGGCGAAAATGGGGATCAGGTGGAGTATTGTGCATTGTAAGCTTTTCCTATTTTGAGAATTACTGTAACGTACTCACTTTATTCAGTGTGTCATATTATTTCCTTTCGGATGCTTATTTAGGTCAGCTTGAGTGAAAGTAACCAGCAGGACATCTCTCAGGCAAAGCCTCGCCCTACAACTGAATTCCCTAGTTAGAAAAGGAAAAAGATTGAGTGTTTAATCCTCAGCCCCATAGTCTCAGGAACAACACGGTATCATAGCATACCAGAAGCTAAAATTAGGAAAACACCATCCTACATCTGAGTAGATGCATAATAGACTAGCTGAGAAGTAGGCTACTGTTAATTGAAGGAGGTTTGTCTGCTCAAAGGAGAAACTCGCAGATTGCAGAATGGGTGGATTAAAAATTCAAGACTAGGAAGAATGAAGAATATTGACAACTCAGCAAAGGAAAGCCAATCTTTCAAGTAGTTGCAAAGTCCTTTTTGCTGTTTCTAGCCTATACATTTCTAGGTAGCCTAAATTTAGCAGAAGGAACACGACAGTTGTTGATGCATCAGTGGGAAAACGATGACCTGTTTTTCACTAGGTGGACAGGTTAATAAAGTTAATTAAGAGTACGAGTTTTGGTGTAAAACCGGTGAATGCAGGTACTACCTCTTTACTTATTATTAAACTTTGGGCAAGTTATTTAGCCGTTTTCAGCATAAAGTTTCTAGTCTTTAAAACTTTTCTGGTCTTTAACACTCCCGTTTCAAATAATAATGTCTGTCACACAGGGTTGTTTTAAGGGTTGCATGAGATAAGGCAGATAAAGCACTAAGCACAGTACCCCCACTCAATAAATGTCAGCAGTTAGCATTATTAGAATGATCTAACATAAATTGTTTAAAAGGTGATGTGTTGCATAGGAAGAGGAGGTGATAACATAGAAAAATGCATTTGAAATAATGTGAAGTTTAAAAATGCATTTGAAATCATGTGAATTTGTGTATTATTATGTTTTCAACTACATAGGAAAAAGGCTAAATGTGAAATAAAAAAAAAAGAAAGAAATATTCCAAAATGCTATTAGTGAATGCATAGGGTACTGAAATTATGAGTATGTTCCCCCTCTTCTCTAATTTTCAATTGTTTTGTATTTTGTTTATATTACTTCTGTAATAAAAATAATTGTATAAGGAAATGATTTAAAACTCTCATCATCAGTCTAAATATCTTTACTTGCTAAACTCCCTCGGTAATATATATTTCTTCCTTCTCTGCTCTATAAAATATCTATTTTAAGAGTTAAAGGAAGTAATCAGAGATTACATTTACCTTGCAGACAAAATTTGACCCAGGAATGGATATTTATTTTAATTAGATTTTCATACTTATTAAATATAATCTAAGACTTGGATCCCATCTGAATTGAGTGGAATTAAAATGACAACTTTAATTTCCTTACAGAAAAACTATTGTTTCTTTTAGTCCCACACCTTAAAAGTAAGCCCCAAATTGGTTCCATGGGAATATGGTTTTATTTCACAAAGGTACCATTTAGCTAACACTATTTACAAAGAGTAGATGTAGATTTTTCCTATTAGTCTGAAGTGTATGCTTAAATATGTGTTTAGTCTTTAAGATAAACAGACATTCAGATAACATTTTCTGCATTGATTGAAACAGAGGGCAGGTGGTAAGGGGCTGGATTTTTATTAAACAATAACTATATAAAAAGAAAAAAGTCCCTTTTAAATGAATTTTAAGATTAAAATTTTATAAAGTAAGAAAGTATAAAGGTTTCTAATGATGACATTTGTTTTATTAACAAACAAATTAGGCTGGGGATGGCATTTGTTTTATTAACAAACAAATTAGGCTGGGCCAAAAAGAAAAACAGGATCAATATAAAGTGATTTTTATGTGTTACATTTTTTTAAAATTGTGACCGTAGAATATAATACCCAATTTCTTCCTGTTGCTGATCCCTCCAAGGTATTAACTGCACTGTATATTATGATACTTCCACACGTGAGAAGGAATAGTGATATTTTGTGGATTTGTGTTTTAAAAAATACAGCAGATCATAGAATCATAGAGCATATGGTCTAGACTTCTGTCTTCAGACAAAATTTTTGGAAATTTTTCCATAAGTCTATTTAAAGCAGTGTGTCATTGTGATGGAGAAGAGTAAAGCCACAACAAAGTTGGTTCTTTTTAATTTAACTTCTAGTTTCAGTTCCCTCTTTTTAGATAAGAACTTAACAATTTTAAACCCCAAAGGAAGTAGGGCATTATGTTAATGAAAAATTCAACAGGCACATCCTTTGTTCTTGAATCTGTTTCTATATCAAACTATTAGCTTAATATGGGAATCGGATGCTGGCAAGGATGGTTTATAGACCAATGAAGACATAGGTCCTCTCAGAATCACATGTGAGAACCATTTTGCAAAAGTGACATTGCAACAGTTTATTTCCTCTGCAGAAGAGACCCTAACATTTTGGTATTCAGAATAATAGTTTTGTTGTTTGTTTTTCTCATTAAGAGAAAATGCAGAGAAGGTATATAACTTTAGAATCTAGATTCAAAAAAAAAAATGGAAATACTTGTATTGTCCCACTCGCAATAAGTGCTGCTTCTCTGTTAGGCTGTAGGAGGGACATCAAAAAAGGAAAAGATCTGGTACCTGTCCTCAAAGTTCCAAATTCACTTAGAGGGATAATTCAAAGCCACAAATTAAACAATTAACGAATGACATAATAGAACACTTTGATATTATTTGGTGCTTAATATTAGTTAATATTTATTTTATTTGTAAAGCTTTTACTGTGTACTAGATATTATTCTAAGTGCTTTACATATATGAACTTATTTAATCCTTACAATAAAAGAAGATACTGTTACTCTCCCCATCGTATAGGGGAGGCAAGTAAGGCCCAGAGAGGTTAGGTAATTTGCCCAAAATCACACAGCTAGTGAGTGGCAGAGCTAGTATTTAAATCAAATGGTCTGGCTATAATGAACTTTTGTTATTGCTCTCTATATCATAGTTAATAGTAAGAACTGTAAGATATATACAATATTTGTTTTATGCCTCAGTGCAGGAAGGCTGAAGCTAGACAAAGCCCTCGACCTGACTCACTATCTCCAACATGAAACAAGCGTCCTTGCTCTTCTCAAAGGTCTGGAATACTTAGAATTGTTTTATCACAGGATGGACAGAAGGAATATTTCAGATGTCACTGAAAACCTCAAGGTTTGTGTTACTTTCAGAAAACTCATTGAATAAATACTCAGAGTCTGGAGGGTCAGTGAGACTTGGTCTTTTTTGTGTGGACTCTTGGGGTTAAATTTTTTTGCGAAGCTGAGGAAGCTGGCTGATAGCACAGTTAACACCACAGCACCTAGTGGTTGGCTACCCCTCCTTCCTTGTCATCACCATCCTAAGAGCCCTGCCAGGATCATGAGCAACACACTCCTCCTAAGGTGATTTTATCTTATATCAATTGATAGTTCCCTCTCAGATAGGAAATTAAATCATATTTTTAATGGAGAAACTAATTATGTTCCTTAAACATGGTGGGTTGGGCCAGAAAAAGAAAAGACAAATATAATGATAAGTAAGTAGTTCTGTGTTTTGGGAAAAGGTTCATGCAGATAGTTTGGAGCTGAGCCTTTAGATGGGTAAGAGCTGTCTTAAGAACTAAATTTAGCCTCTCTGTAAACTATCCTATGCTTTCTGCAGCAATACCTTCTCCGGTATTTTAAGCCGGTGATTGACGCGCAAAGCTGGAGTGAGGAGGGCTCCGTTTGGGACAGGATGCTCCGTTCTACCCTCTTAAAGCTGGCCTGTCACCTGAACCATGCTCCTTGCATCCGGAAGGCAACTGAACTCTTCTCGCAGTGGATGGAATCCAATGGAAAATTAAAGTACATCTGGACTTCTGTCCTGTTCTTTTTTCCTTTCACTTTAATATACAAGTCTTTGATCATGCAGGACTTTAGAGCTAAAACATTTAGAGAGGACAGAAAAAAACCCCACAACATCCTGGGAATTACATACCCTTGTTCATGCTTTCACATAGCCACCGCTCAATGGATTTTGTGAGAAGTGAGGTTGAAGTCCCTGGAAAGCTAAATAAACACTGGCATGATAATAGAAAGATAGCCAGGGGGTGAAAGCAGAGGGGCACTCATCTCCAAAAATGATGGCTTTTAAAGATAAAAAGCAAAGTAAAATGGACATGCAATTAAAACACCAGTGATCATCTGATGAAACTTGGAAAAAGAGGTGGGGGGTGGCGAGTGCCTTTTTAAAAGAATATGTTTACCTCCTCATTGACTGATAACACAGACAAAGCCTTGGCTCCAAGTTCCAAGTTTGATGGGAATCTGATGATTCGAGGCAAAATTGATTCTGTGGTTAGTATAATCAGAAGGATGCCCAGTGATCAAATGGATGGTGCTGCAATTCAGTTTAGTGGCTGCAGCCCATAGGCACTAACAGATCACGTCCATGTCAGCCTTGATTTCTGTCCAACACATAATTTTATATTGTTATTGTTAAAACTCTGACTTGAGCATTGGATGTTTTCAGAAATCAAATCTGCATATGAATTCAGGAACGTTCATTTTTATTTTTAATAGAAGAAAAAAAATTCACAACTTTACCATGTAATGAGATGGTACCAATTTTTCCTGTGCAAAATTGCTATGATGTGCTAGCGTAATTTCTCTCTATGTAACCCTGTCTCAGTGAGCTTTCTGAAATCTTTTCTTGAATTTTTTTTTTTAAGAAGCAATCCCAGTTTTCTTCTTTTTGGACTTTTCTGCTTTGGGGGACTTAAAATCACTTATAGAAAAATATACCTTCCAGCTCTATTTTTCTTTTCTTTTTGTTTGTATTGGAATGGGTTGTATGAGTAAGGCTAAAATGTAGATCTCCTGCTGCCCCATAACACAATAGATTACTCTTCTGTCTTTATGCTGGTTACAACACGGATGATCTTACCTGCAGTAACTCACGTACAATAGATATAATGGTTTGGCATGTTGAATAGGATGCTATGCCTGTGAAAATATTCTGGGTACAGTTCATTTATGCTTGTAATCAAGAATGCATTGTTAGATATTGTAGGGTTATTTTTCTAAACTTCAAGACCCATTAGTATTAATTGTAATGAAAAATTTCCTTATAGAGATTAATCGATTACTTCATTTATTCATGAATTTAAAATATGATTCCTTTGTATGTCACCTATGTGCCAGGCACTAAGGATAAAGTAGTGAACAAAACAAGTATGTGTCCTACCTATAAGGAACTTATAATATATTTGTTCTCAATTTTTATAAATTTATACAGTAAAATACACTCAAATCAAAAAAATGTGGACTATAATTTAATTACTCATTTTTTATATTATGAGTCAAATGGCACTTGGAATATTTGAGTACAGATAGTATATAGAGTGGAAATAGCACAAGCGTTAGAATCACAGGTTTAAATCCTGTCTTCAAAATGGCTAGTTATATCACCTTGGAGCAAGTTACTTAACTTTTCTGAGCTTTATTTCCACTTTTTAAAAATTAGGATTAACAGCTATCTCACTGAGTAGCTTTGACAGTTAAATAAAATGTACAGAGACTAGTACAATCTCTACCATATGGTCACTGCCTGATAAATGCAAATTTCTGTCCCATTCCACTTCCCTGTGTTGTGGTTTTTCCAAGCCATCAATATGAATATCAGCTATTATTGATCTAAAGATATTTGGGATTAAAACTCATAGACCAAATTACAATCAAAACTAGTTAATATCTTTTAGGTCAATCAAATCCCCAAATTATGGTGTCTTCTTTAGATGGACAGAAAATAATGTTATTGCATCTTACCATTTTTTCAGATTTGTAGAATGTCTAAATGCTACTTAGTTATGCTAATTTACAATTCTCTAGACCTAGGGTCAGAAGACCCTCAGACAGGCCTGTTAGAATATACTCTTAATGTGATTTTAATGCAGCAAGGAATTATATTTTAAAAAATAATATAGCATCAGTGCAGGTTATTTAATGATATAATTCTCTATAAACCAGTGCTTTTACATTTCAGAAATCGTCTTTTATTTATTGATTCCATCAAGTTTCTATATTCATCTCTGAGTAGGTGAACACTTTATGATTATTCTCCTTGTAATATTTTATCATCAGTAGGAAAAAATACACAGATTTGCAAAGTAAAATTACATAAAATAATTTTATAAAAGTTTGTCAAAAGAAAGGTTTAATATGCTAGGTACTGGAAATAAATCAGGGGTGATTATGTTATAGCAATTTAAAATTGAAATACAGAAAAAAAAGTTTTTTCTTTCATAGAGCTTTTTTCTTTACTTTTGTGCTTCATATCACAGTATCCCAACAGATGTTTTAAAGATTGTGTATTCCGTGGGTGCTCAGACAACGGCAGGATGGAATTCCCTTTTAAAGCACTATGAATTGTCAGTGTCAGGTGCTGAAAAAAACAAAATTCTCTATGCATTGTCAACCAACAAACATCAGGAAAAGTTAATGAAGTAAGTGCATTAATTTACCTGAATTGTTAAAAGTAAACTGACACAAACTCAGTGCAATCACTAAAATTCCAGCCACCGATTTCAAAGGCATATAATTGAATCAGGATTTGAATTACTTTGAATTCACTTCCAAAAAATACATGTATTGGCAAAATACAAATAGTGAAAACAGATATTACCTAGTTCTTCATCATGTGATTGATGCTAGAAAATTGGCTATGTTTTACTTTCAGAAAACTGAAGGACACTTATTGCAAAAATACATTGTTACATATAAGATGCTGTATAAGATCTTACGAAAGTTCTTTGAAATAATAAGTGAATAAAATTACTGCTAGAAAAAAGTAGAAGTTTAACTGGGACATTAAAAATGTTAGCCAGTAGAAAATTTATTATTGTTTTCCGTTAATTATGATTTTTAACATCCCTGTTTCTCTCCTACTCTTTTAATATATTGGTAGCCTGAGTTCATTTTCTCTATATAACACATGCCATGAAAAATCATGTGGTTTTTATTTCTTCAGATTAATTGAACTAGGAATGGAAGGAAAGGTTATCAAGACACAAGATTTGGCATCTCTTCTTCGTGCGATTGCCAGGAATCCAACGGGGCAGCAATTAGCCTGGAATTTTGTAAGAGGAAATTGGACCCACCTCCTAAAAAAGTTGGTATTCGCTTATATCCAATGTGTGTTCTTCCACCCAGCTGTCTCAGTTGCCTAAAACCAATTGTAATTGAGTGTTCCCCAAAGCATATGAATGATACCATTTCACCCAAATGGTTCAGCAAAATCTATTGGTTTTAAAACTCACTAGCGCAAGTTACTCTGTCCACGCATAAGGGAGAGGAATGAGAAGCAGGGAATGGGAAACAGGTTTCTCTCATTCAGCCCAGGCAATGAAGAATTGCTGGAAGCAAGTACTAGTTGAGTTAAATCCAGTCATCAGCCCGATTCCCCTCACTCCTGCTCTCTCAGCAGCTCAGAGGAATTCAATAAACCCATATATATGCCATCAAACATATTAGGTTTGCTTTGTTAATGTAGTTTTGGTGAGTGGCAGGGAGTAAGGGGGTACTTCAGGAATTTTGATGAGAACTAATTCCCACCCCCAGTTCTCCTGTGGAGGTGGCACAGTGGAGAGCTTAGAGTAGCTAAAAGAATTTCCATCAGAATTGTTTTGAGGGCCCTCTTCCAAAATTGGATTGGTTCTCGGGTTTCAAACTTTTGGGAGAACTAGAGCTCACTCCTGGATGCTTTGGGGCCTAAAATATCCCCCAGAAGGAACCAATCATGATTAGATTTCATTGGAATGTACAGGATGGCATTGCTTTTTCTCACAATAAACCCCTTGCTAAGGTGCTCAGTCATTTCTTCATCCAAAAGCAAAATGTCACTTAGGAACTACTATATGGAAAATACCCTGAATGAGAGAGCTGTGCAGTTTGCTTTGTTTATCTTTGTGTCTGTTACCATCTCTGATGTCTGTCATTCACAGTTCCTCTTTCCTCTCATTTTTTAGCCATGAAGGGCTCAGAGTTCTCACAGACAGCTTTGCATAACCAAAAAGCACATTTCTTACTCCTCTCCCAAGCTTCAAGGGGTTGACATCCATATGGTACCATACGGTTAGAAACTTTTTTTAAAAATTTAAATGTGTTTCCTGAAAGAGCCTACTGGACACATTGGATTGGTTGTTTGCATGACCATCAAGTCTCTCCTTAAATGATCACACTTTTCCTGCTTTAGATTTCCTTTGCAACTGGAAATTACTCTCCTGCCCAATCATGTGCAGAGCCTAGACTTCGAAACATTTCTTAGATGTATCTGTGCTCTACTTTAAGCATGAATCCCTTTGATCTATGGACAAATTCTTTATTTTTTAAATTAAAAAAATTTT
>NW_017731607.1:1576685-1605930 GCF_001890085.2 Hipposideros armiger
TGCTGGCTGCTCATGCTAGCTGCTGGCTACACACGGTAGCCCATGGCCACCACTGCAGCAGGGGCTGCAGCCTACGCGTGGCCAGCGACTCGGCAGCCCAGCTCTAGGTTGAGCTGTTGTTCAGCATCTTAGCTGTAGAGAGCAGTGTCACTGGCCCTCATATGTGAGATCCCAACTGGGGCCCTCTGGCATCCCAAGCCAGCTCTTAACCAATGCTCCACTCGGCTGGCCCCCAGCAAATTCTTTATATAAGAGACTGCGGTGAAGGATGCAGTCTGTGGCTGTGAATGACAGTTCAACCAAGTAACCTTGCCCTAATAAATACAATGTTTAAACACAGTAGTGTCCAAAGTAGGATGGGGAAGCATGCAAGACAGTACATTAGAGTGCAAGAAGGAAATATTACCACATATATTATTTCTTACCTTATGCTATTTAAATTTTCTTTTTTACCTATAACAGAGTACATACATCATTCATAAATCAAAAAATGTATTTTGGGAAGATGTTGATCAAAAAAATCTTACTCATGAAGTACATAATCAAAAAAATGTAGAGAATGCTGCTTTAAACATAAACATAAATTTAAATATAAGTGTTGCTGAATAAGGTAGCCATATTTCCTTAAACAACTTTATCTACATTTTTATCTTATAGTCAAATTTGATAAACTTCATAGCTTTGGAATTTTATTGGATGTTTATGAATTGTTATTATTATGGTAATTAATACTGTATTATAATGCACAAGCTTATCATATAGTTATTAATGTTATACATTTAAAATATATATATGGTATAATAAGCATAAGGCCAGTATTTCTATTACTTAAATCTGTGGGGTTCCTTTTTATTTTCAGATTTGATTTGAGCTCATTTGACATTAGACTCATCATCTCTGGAACAACATCTCACTTTTCTTCCGAGGATGAGTTGCAAGAGGTTTGTGATTCTCTATTGCTAACAATTTAAAAATAAACGTTCAAGCGGTAGAATTGAAAATAAACTTAGATGTGACCTGGTTTGAAGTTCTCATTTTACTAAAAGAAGATTAGTTGTTTTTTCAATGTCGCATAGCAGGTAAACGGAAGGCAAAGGACTCAAACCTGTTAAAATACGTGTTCATAGCATTCAAAATGAAAATTACCTTTGAGAGATGAGTCCTTTTGTGTTATTTTGTTCACATTGTATCATCATGAGTGACTATATTGAAGTTTGGAAGACTCTTTAAAGATTTTAACAAAACTGCTGTTATTGGTAATTCTACTTTCTTTTTATTTTCTTTCCACAATAAATCTTGAATTTATTTACTCTTGAAGCAAATTTGGAATTCTAGAACTTAAATCTGGCTCGCAATTTGCTCTGTGACTTGGTTTAATCACAACTTCTTTACCCACAGTGTACTCGCTTGTAAGATAAGGATTTATCATTCCTGTCTTTATTTATTGTTTGAAGATAAAGTGATGACTATGCAAAAAAAAAAAAAAAGAAGGAAACAACCTTTTGGAGGTTGGCAGAGAAAAGCTTGCACTTGTGTTTGTATAATTTAGGAGCTGTTTCGGAGCCCTTCGGAAAAGAAACTGTTTTATGAACCAAGTCAATAATTTTTTTCTTGCTTATTTTTCAGGTGCAACTGTTCTTTGAACCTCTTAAGGCCCAAGGATCACATCTGGATGTTTTTCAAATTGTTCTGGAAACCATATCCAAAAATATTAAGTGGCTGGAGAACAATCTTCCTACTCTGAGGACTTGGCTACTGGTTAAGATTTAAATGGTCAAAAGAAAGAGTATACCAGCTGCGGGTCACGTTTGCATGAAATTGGCAAAGCTTAAGCCAGAGTTACAGATATTTTGTCTAACCAGGAAGAAGCCTCAACGAGTCATTCAGTGCAGTTTCCTACTGTAAGCTATGGTCTCTAGCTGACTGATGTATGATTCTGGGTGTAGGAATAGGCCAATTTGATAGCCTATTTAAAAGTAAACTTTCTGAATAATGGAGATATGTGGAGATACAGATATAGACATATAGATATAGCTGTAATAATTTAGCCACAACACAGATGAGCTACATTGCCTCGCGTTTTTATGCCACTCTTTTGCAACTTGGCTGCTTTTTAATCTTGCTGAGCATCCTGGCGCTTGCCTAGCCAGTTTTACTTCCAAGGAGACATAAGCAATCCATTAAAAAAAATCTTTCATTTGCATCCTGCCATCTTCCTGCTCTCTCCCCTCCTTCAGCTCAGCCTGAATAAGCTTGTTTAATTCTTACCATTCATGGAAAATCCGAATCAAATGTGAAGCATAAGAATCAGGACTACAGAGACTTGATCACCAAACCTCAGATTATTAAGAACTGTGTGTCTGGGTTTACCGAAGGCCTCTTGGTTGGATGCACACCTTCATGAAGAACCTCAAGGAGAGCCTTTCTAAGTCATCGCCAAATGAAGAAAAGTCTGCAGTCGCAAAGGCACAGGAGAGAAAGCCGATGACACATCACTTAAATCCAGACACTTGCACTTTTAGTAAATCTTTTGTAAGTTGCAGAATTAGATTATATTGTGTATATTTTGGGCTAAGTCATGGTTTAATGTAAATAGTTAAATATGTCATCATAGACTGTAATCCAGTTTTAGCATATCTTCATGTTTTAAGGGAACCTCTTGATCTCTGAAATGCTTTTTTAGATGTTTCTCTTAATTGTTTGAATAAGGCACTTGGAATAAAGAAAACAGCCCTCTAGATACAGGTAGTAAATTTAATAAATTCATGTTCCTACATATGAATCAGCATGAAAGTATAGATCAGTTCTAGAAAGATTTGAATCAATGCACAAATGACTAATGTATCTGGGTTATTAAGGGAAGCTGGGGATGTTGGGGCAGGGTTGGCATGGAAGTGTTATACAATTGCTTCTGGAGTGATAGCATAAAGGCCTACAGGCCTTTTTCAGTCAGAGACAGAATACAGCTTGGATGAACCATGAGCATGACCCAAAGCATGTTTTGTTAAGTTTGTTTTCAAATCATTTCTTGGAATCTTTGAAGCATCTTTGACTCCAGATTTGACCTGATCAAAATCCTGCCAAGGTCTATATAACACCTTAGTGATAGCTCTCTATAATAATTATACATACTTTAGCAAAAAGAAACTGAAAGAGTAAAGAATACTGTTTTTTTCCACCAAAATAATATGTAAATTAAGCAGTAAAATGTGTATGAGCTTTGGTAGAACTATGCCATCCATATCTCCATAAATAAGCAAAGTTCTTTCTTTTGTTCAGTAACTTGCCTACCATAAATTTCCAAGTTTTTAATGGTCTTCTCTTTAGCTCCTTACTTAAATACATTTATAATTTCTCAGATTCTTAAAAATAGAGTACAGAAAGGAGCAAATTTATTATTTCATGAGCATGAACATGAGAATGAATGTATCAATAATGTTTTAACAAAGTATTTTAAAAAGAAATGTGGGCTGGCTGAGTGGCACGTTGATTAGGGGTTGGCTTGGGATGCCAGCTCTGAGCAGCAGGGCCCCAGTTCGGATCCTACATTAGGGCCAGTGCCGCTGCGCCCTCTACAGCTAAGGCCGCTGGACGTGGGCTGCTGTGAGTTACCGATGATGGTGTAGGCTGCAGTGGGGCTGCAGTGGGCTGCTGTAAGCTACCATGTGTGGCCAGCAGCCAGCGTGAGCTGCCAAGGGCCACTGTGAGCAGCCGTCCAGTGGCCGGCAACTGATCTGCCTCATCCGGGGAGAGTGCAATGATAATACCAACATGGGCCAGTGAGGCGACATCCTCCACAACTAGACTGAAGAACAAAAGGACAGCATCTTGTCTGTTCCCCTCCCCCAATTCCCCAAAAAAATTAAAAAAAAAAAAAAAAGAAATGCATTGGGCGGCTGGTTAGCTCAGCTGGTTAGAGCGCAGTGCTCCTAACACCAAGGTTGCCGGTTCAATCCAATTGCACCCTCCACAACTAGATTGGAACAACTACTTGACTTGGAGCTGATGGGTTCTGGAAAAACACACTGTTCCCCAATAAAAAAAATTTTTTTTAAAAAGAAATGTATTGTACTTATTAGTGTGGTATTTCAAAACCTTTATGCTAGATGCCAGACCCCCAACATCAACAACACCTTGACTAAAGTTAGTTTTACTTTCTTTTACTCCAAATGAACAAACAAGTTATATACAAGATCATGAATAGCTAATGAAGTGAACAGACACGACTTCTTTGTGCCTCCCTGATTCCCCACAGAGCTCCGGGGAGAATTCTGTCATTTCCACAGCCCTCTCAGAATGAGAAACCTTGCAGGTCAGGGGAACCCCCCACCAATGGCTTGCTCCCTTTTAGACTTTGTGTGGGAGAGAATGGGCACAGCCTTCAAGAGTCCAAATTATCACCATGACGGGAATTTGTCCTACCTCCTGTGCATACTTCTGCATTTCATTTCTGGCTGTGTCATTGGGCCTGTTGGAGGTTAGAGAGAAACAAAACTGGCAAGGAACTACTGCAAGAGATCCTGATTTTGTGAGGGAAGTTCCTGGGGTTTTTTGTTTTGTTTTTGGAGTCGGGGAAGGGTTTATCCCAAACTACCGGGACACCCCTCAATAGTCAGAGGAGCTAGTTTTCCACTTGAACATGAATGCCTACCAATCACAAGGTTGTTTAAAATGGTCACATGTTTTACTCTGCAACAGCCCTTTACTTATGTTCATTATTGACCTAACCTTTCTTGCATTTAGCCATGTGTCACTATGTTTCATTTCAACATATAATGGTTTACAAATTTTACATTTACAGACTTTAAGTCAATCACTTATTATATTGTCTGCTTCCTGAAACCTTAATCTCATCAAAGTCATGTCTCCAAATCATAAAGGAAAAAAAGGTGAAAAGAATTATGACGGGTGGCCGGGTGGCTCAGTTGGTTAGAGTACATGCTCTTAACAACAAGGTTGCTTGTTCTACTCCCTCATGGGATAGTGAGCTGCACCTCCCTGAAACTAGATTGGAAAAATGGTGACTGGACTTGGAGCTGAGCTTGCGCCCTCCACAACTAAGATTGAAGAACAACAAATTGACTTGGAGTTGATGGGTCCTGGAAAAACACCACATTCTCCTTCCCCAATTCCCCAACACTGTTCCCTTCCCCAATTCCCCAAAAAAATCTTAAAAAGAATTATGAAAGAAGTGGGTTTGCTGGGCTGAAGCATATATATATTTCATAAAGTCCAACATTTGAATAGTTAGTACCAGATTACTTTTCTGAAAGGGGGTGTTAATTCACTTTCTTCTGACCTTTATACCCTGTACTAGTCAGTACCAAATGTTAATCTCTTATATCTAGTAATACTTTCCATGGTAAAGTACAGTTCCTTCAGATATTTACATAGCTGTGCCACTAGTTTCTTTTGATTCCTATCTGCTTAATAAATCTTTTTGTATCCTGTTACTTAGAAGTTTTCTGTATCCTTTAGTTTCAGATGAATCTTTTGTAAACATATTCTACCTGAATTTTGTTTCCTATTATGGTCGCCATCTTGGGCAGGCCCAGGTTTTGTCACCTCCCTTCTCAAAGGCATAAAAACTAAAGCTTCAGATGCCCTCAAGGTGAATGCTGACTTTCACTTTCTGCTTATCCCTCAGGGTTCTTGCCTTCACTTTGTTTTTGAAGCAGGAGTATTTCTTACTAACTTTCTAGGACATCAGTGCACTAACACAATTCTAATATATATTTTATTCTATATTTTTAGTTATTTTCAGCAAGAAGTTCCATCAGGATACCTAGTTTAGCATATTCTCAGAAGCCATAATAATTTATTTTCTGACATGCAAATGCCTAGCTCTTTTCCATATGAGGCTCCTTAGTATGGAAATTGGTTTGCAGTATTGACTGTGTAGTATTGACTTCTCATAAATATGGTTGTGGGATGCCTAACACTGTATCATACTTAGGAATTTAGCGGTATAAACAGATCATTTGTTCAAAACTTATATCGGAAAAATTTGCCAATATTCATAGGGAGAAATGGTTAGGAAGTCTGAGAAATGCAGAGTTAACTAGCAAGATAGTTAAACATTTCTATGTCTCAATCACTTCTACAAACTTTACTTCACAGCCATAACGTCCAAGATCTTTTTCTGATTTGTTCTCCTTTCCTCAGAAGTTCTCATCTTCTACCATACTCCCAGATAAAGTCAGGAAACCAGTTTTCTATTCTCAGTACATGACTCATTAATTCTCATCTCTAAGTATTTATACACATGATTTCCCACACTTCAAAGCCCCTGTGTTCGTCCGTCTGCTGAATTATGCCATATTTCTTTCTTTCAATACAACATTTTAGGTTCATACCTCTGTAAGGAAGTCCCATGTTACTACTACCTGGCATGTCCCTTTAATCATCCAAACAATACCTCAGTTATAATTACAAACCTCATTTTAAAGTTTGCAGAGTAGATTGCCTCAGACTGAAGAGATACAAAGGACATTATTTCTCAGTTTTATAACCATATTCCCCTTTAAAAACTGTTTTCTAGTAAACTGAGTTTGAAAATTCTAAGTCATTTCTAATATTTTGAATTGGAAAGTTGGGAAAAGGATAGAACATAAAACTCAAATATGGAAAGAGGTGAGAAGGGGTTTGGGGAACTTTTTCTAAAGAAGAAACAATTGTCTCTATGGTACAATGCTGTTGGTGTATAATTTTATTTTCTTTCTATTCATACCTCCAGATGTAGACCTGAAAACAAAAAGCAGGAATATTAGAAGGACAAACAGAAATTTTTAGCTGGTTGAGGGTAAACAGGTAGAGACTTAATTGATAAGGATTAAAGAAAAGGTCTGGCCTGCAAAATCTATGTGAGCCAGACAGAAACCACAGGAGTCAGACCTTGTGACCTGGATGAGTTAATTCAACACACCTTCAGGGGCTGAATTAGGGTCACTTCAGCAACGATTTAAAAGTTGTTCGTTAATGAGAGGCTGTTTTAAAATTATGTTCTATATTCTAGAAAAGTCGTCACCAAGGAGGAAAAGCAAATTATTCTTCTACCTTCCAATAACTGTGTTTCTGGGAAGTCTAGCTGTTTGTATTTTAAGGTCAAGGGGAATATACCAACTGGTGGCTCCTCTGTCTCACTTGAGGACCAAGAAAGAAATAACATCAGCAGTTTTGGCTTTGTAAGTCCAGATCTAAAAAGTGCTGCCTAAAAAAGGAAACATTATAGATTTTCTTTCAAAATACATCTCCCCTTATATAGTTGCCTTTTCTTCTATAATTATATACCATCACAGATCCATTCCTTTGGGCTACAAAAGTTAAAATATTAAATTGTAACTCATTAGTCATGCTTTAGTGTGACTTTGTGTGTTTTTTTGTTTTTGTTTTTTTAAATTAATACTTATTTCTTTACAGCTAGCTGAGAAAAGTGCCCCAAGGAGAGAGGATCCTGGAGCTGGTAGAGGGGATTTGGAGGTGAGGGCTGGAGGTGGGGGTAGGGGGTGGATTCTGGAATGAGGACAATACCCCCAGAAAGTACTGGTTGGGTAGGAAGCTCTGGAAGGAAGCATCTGTCACTTACTCAAGGGTGCTGCATACAGGTGGCATTTGATAAATATTTGTTGACTGTGTGAAGCAGCACCTAGAAATAAGAAAGGAAAATAAAAAATGGAACCTAGAATAACTGAGAGACAAGCCTACTTGGCAATTTTTCCCCAGGCTTGTCCTGCAAGTACATGATTATATATATGCTTCTGTGGCATGTAATATGCAGTATGTGTATCATATATCCTGTGTACTAGTCCTGATTGGCTCAATGTATTATAAGTATATTACAAGCAACACTTCAGCTTCTGTTTTGCTTTTTGTTCTCTTTGGTGCTCTGCACACCATGGGCACGTCACAAATGTTGCTTTCTGACTGACAGCTTGCTTGTGCTGGCAGCTATCAGCCAGCGGGAGGGAAAAAAGCATCTGAGTCAGCCCAGAGACAGCCAAGAATCACAGTCAACTGTAATCTTCTGCATAAATATTACAGGACTTTCTCATGCTCAAAAACAAACAAAAACCTGAAGGACACGTTTTATGGGAATGAATCTTAGGCTCTATTTCAGCATGGCTGTAAGAAATGAAAATGAAAACTGAATCTGTATCTTCAAGAACAGAACCATCTCCCTAGAAAGAGCAAGTAAATAAAAAGTTCCAGCTAGGTATCATTTCTAAAAACATCTTCTACATCTTCTGACTTTTATTGAAGAGAGCCTGTGATTGGTTCTCATGGCTGGAGCAGGGCCCACTCTCCCTGCCACTTCCTGGTCCAGTGAGGCCCCATCTGACCCAGGGCTTGGACATCAGCTCAACACCAAACCTTGGCTTCTTCAGGACATCATCATTTTAAGTTATCAGTTTGGAATATGTCAGCATTTTATACATGTGTTTGCTTTTGCTTTATACTTTGTGAGTCTAAACTTTTTTGCGTGTTATCTACATGGTATTAAAGTTGCACAATTTACGCTTAATAGTAATAATAGCAAATACATCTTTAGTGCTTATTTTCAAAGCATTTTCAGTGTGTATATTCATCATATCCTCACAATAACCCTAAGAGGGGGGTACTTGTGCTCAGTTTATAAAGGAGAAAATGAAACCCAGGGAAGTTTAGCAACTTGTCCTAATCACAGAGGCAATGGTTCTTAATATATTCACAGAGCTGTGCGCCTATTAACATGGTCAATTTTAGAGCATTCTCATGACCCCAACAAGGAGCTCTGTACCCATTAGCAGTCACTTCGTATTCTTCCCTTCCTTCAGTTATAGGCAACCACTAATCTGCTTTCTGTCTCGATAGATTTGCCTAGTCTGGACATTTCATATAAATGGAATAATAAAATATACGGTCTTCTGTAACAGGCCTCTTTAATGGACATCTGTATTGTTTACACTTTTTGGCTATCATGAATAGTGCTGCTATAATCATTCATGTACAAGTTTGTTTGTTTTTAGATTTTTTTAAATTGGGGAATTGGGGGATGGGAACAGTGCTGGGGAATTGGGGAAGGGGAACAGACAAGTTGCTGTCATTTTTCATTTTTTGTTCTTCAGTCTAGTTGTGGAGGATGTTGCTCCACTGGCCCAAATTGGCACCATCATTGCGCTCTTCCCGGGCGAGGCAGATCAGTCGCCGGCTTCTGGACGGCCGCTCGCGCTGGCTGCTGACCGCTCACGCTGGCTGCTGGCTATATACGGTAGCCCATGGCAACCCACTGCAGCAGGGGCTGCAGCCTACGCCGTCGCGGGTGACTCATGGCAGCCCAGCTCCAGGTTGAGCTGTTGTTCAGCATCTTAGCTGTGGAGGGCAGTGTCACTGGCCCTCATATGTGGGATCCGAACCGGGGCCCTCTGGCGTCCCAAGCCAGCTCTTAATCAACGTGCCACTCACTTCACTTGGCCAGCCCTTCACGTACAAGTTTTTGTGTGGACATAAATTTTTAATTCTTTTGGGTATATATTAATATGTAGGCATGGAATTGCTGGATCCTATGGCACCTCTCTGTTGAGCCTTTGGAGGAACTGTCAGACCATTTTCTAGCACAGTTCACCACTTTATATTCCCACAGCAGTGTATAAAGTTTCCAATTTCTCTACATCTTTGCCAACATTTATCATTATCTGGTTTTTAATTCGAGCCATCCTATGCCTGTGGCTCACCATACTGTGAAGCGCTACATCACTATGTTTTGATTTGCATTTCGCTGTTGACTAATGATATTGAACATCCTTTCATGTGCTTATTTGTATACCTTATTTGGGGAAATGTCTATTCTGATCCTATGCCCATTTTTAGTTGGATTGTTTGTGTTTTATTATTGAGTTGTAAGAGTTCTTTATATATTTTAGATTCAAATCCCTTGGGAAGGAAAGGATTTGCAAATATATTCTGCCATTTCGTGAGTGTTTTACTTCTTGATGCTATCCATGGATGTCAACTCTTTCTTGACACTTATCTTCAAATTTATTTCTGTTAGAAAGATGCTGTTATGATGAGTTGAATTATGCCCAGTCAAAATTTTTATGTTGAAGTTGTAAGCCCCAGCACCTCAGAATGGGACTTTACTTGGAAATAGGGTTGTTGCAGTTGTGATTAGTTAGGATGAGGTCACCCTGCAGTAGTGTGGGCCCTGATCCAATGTGACTAGTGTTCATATGAAAAGGGAAAATATGGACACAGACATGCATGCATGGAAAATGCCATGTGAAGATTGGAGTTATGCTACCACAAACCAAAGAACTAGAAGCAAGGAGAGAAGCCTGGAACATATCTTACCCTGGTGCCCTGTTCTTGGGCTTCTAGCCTCCAGAAAATGATGAGACAATAAATTTCTGTTGTTTAAGTCACTCAGGTTGTGGTCATTTTTTTTACAGCAGCCTCAGTACACAATACAACTGCCTAAGATTTATTTTTCCATTTTAGAAGTTACTTTCAGGTCAGATTTCAAGGTTTAATAATATACCCTGTCTTGGTTTGTAATCCTAATTATATTAACCAACTGATTATGTGAAGAATTGCATTGATTTGGGCTCTATTTTTACTTTTCTATACAGTGTCAGGGTTTAAAAAATATTATCAAAATATTATTAAAATGTATCTGTGTTCATGACATTTAGGTGGCCTACTTTGATTGCTTCACCCCTCTTTTCCCTTCTGAATAAGAAATGACTTTGCCCAAGGCTCCTTTCCTCCTCCATATGAAATAAGAGAAGTTATCCTAATCTCAGCTCTTCTAAACTCCGCTTTGTCTAAAACACCAGTTGTGGTAACCCTGTTTTCAATTCCAGCGATTTGCTTAGAAATGTACAAAATACAATTTCAGCAAATAAAACCTAAAAAGAATTTTAGTGGGGGATTTCTGAGAAAAGTTTCCTTGCTCTTAAGAAAGAGACGGCAGAGAAAAGGTTCCTTCTTCCTCCCTTGATGCAGCCTTTTTGACCACAGGGCAGACCGTGTTTCAGAAAATTGCTCACAGGCCGGACAGAGTGAGAAACTGGGTTCTTGATGAGGCTGGAGAGTGGTGACTGGAGACTGCCTTATCTCTGGATGTGTTATGTGAGCTGATAAACTCCCTTATTGTTTAAACTAGTGTATCAGGGCTTTGCTTGTGTATTCCAAAGCATCAGAACCCGTTGTACATCACTGTTCCTTCCTGATAACATTTCACTTTATTTGGCTGGATCTTTCTGTTAATGTCTAAGCTCTATAAGGGCTCTGTTGAATAATTATCCTGCTGTTCCTAGTACTCTAAATATTGCTTAATTTGGTATAACTGCAAACATCACTAATTGATGCCGAGCCTGTGTGCTGCAAGTGGGTTACAGAAGGAATGAGGTATTGACTCCTCCAGTCTTTGGGGTGACTGAGCAGAGCCTGGAATAGCTGGAAACCTCATGGTGATCCTCCTTGTCTTGGCAGCAAGCAGTATCCTCCATTTATTTAAGAGTGCCGAACAAATATTCTCAAATGTGTACACTGAATTAATGTATTTTTATTGCTTATTTAAAAATAATTAGAAAGGATGTTTCATAATTCTAAACCTAAAGTTGACATGGAATATCAATATATTAAATTGCAATATCAATTATTAATGGAATAGCTTCCTAGTAGCCTGAAGTTAGCTGTAATTCTCTTTACTCCACAGTCCTTCCATAGATGATTGTCATTGACCCTAACTTCTCTGTGGGAATAGAGAAGTAACAGCAAATTCTGGAGCGCTGGTTTAGAACACAGACCACCTGAGTTCCAGTCTACGTCTGCCACTGGACTGCGAGTAAATCATCTAACTTTTCTAGACTTCGGGTCCCTCATCTATTAAATCCAGGCTTGGATTAGCTGATCCATGGTATTCTACTTGCTTTATTTTGATGAAAAAAAAATGTTCATATTCGTTAATTACCAAGTTTTTACCTTTTTAAATGTATAAATAAATGCTGTTTGTTGTTCAGGGAGTTCACATTTTCCCTTTCATGCTATTTATTATATATTATAATTAACACTCCAAATTTTTGGTTTTCAAACGTTACATGGTAGAGAGCAAGGATTCTGCAAACAGATGGGTGTAGTAGATAATATCCCACTACCTCCTCTGATAATGAATAGTAACTTCATAATAACTTAAAGTAGTATGCCCTTAAACTAAAGAGGAAGTTCTGTGTGGGAGAGTTGGAGGAGGTTAAAGGCTGAAATGTAACAGGTTTCAGTAGTGAATTTGTTAAATTGTATTTCCTCAAAATAGCTTTGTGAAGTGAAATGTAAAATAGTATCCCCCTCAAAAAAAAAACAACACAGAATAAAACAGAACAAAATTCATTATTATTCTTTTGAAGGTAGACACCCTGAAACATTTTGGTTTTGTATATTCTTTTATTTTCAATACAAAACCACAAGTCTTTGAAAGGTCCTTAATGTCTTTGAGTGTGTGTGTGTGTGTGTGTGTGTGTGTGGCGGGGGAGGGGGGACTGGGTGGGATAGGAGGCAAGAGGTTGGCAAAGAGAAGAAGAGAAGATAAATGATTTGCCTCTTTGTCAAAGAAATCTCAGAAAGACATGATGTTCCACCTATATTTACTACTGCAATGGTGAAGCATTTTAAACACAAGTCTCTGCAGAAATGGAGTATTTAAGACAAACCTTACAAGACAATGTGTTTCATACTTAAAAGCATAATAGACTCTAACTTAAGGGTGAGGTGAGGCGAGATGTAACAAGCAGTGAAGTTTTAAGTATCTCTGATATTAAGTGCTTTGGCTGCAAAAATAACTCCAAAGGAACATGACATGACTTAAAACATAGAAAAGGGCTTCTTACCTAAGCAATACAATGTGTGGGGGTCCTTTTAACAAAACCAGTCCTGCATATATACTATATAATATCTGAACACCGATGCACCAGTCCCTGTGGCTCACTTCCTATTTTTGGTTAAGTTCCTTGGGGTGTGAAGGAGTAGTATAAGGTCTCTGATTATCGTATTTAACACAGTGGGGAGAGAAAAGCTTTGATGTGTCACACAATAGAGACACTTTCTCTGTACTGATCACAAACGCACCATTCAATATAGAGATGTTCTCTGGGTGTTCAACATTGCAAGCGATCTAGAACTCTAAATGCCATTGCCTCCATTCACACACTCATTCAAAAATGATTTGTTGCATCCTTACCCAGAGATTAAGCATATAACCCTTTAAAAAGATAATGACTCTGCTGCCTTCATGGAGCTTGCGTTTTTGAGAGCGAGGTTGATAATAATCAAACAGCAAACAACAATATTGTTTTAGAAAGGAATGAATGCTGCAAGAAAACTAAGCAGTAGGCCATGTTTGTACCTTTTTTCGATTGTGTGGTCAGGGAAGGGCTCTCTGCAGAGGTGACATTTGAGCTGAGATCTAAACGACAAGAAGGAACCAACAGGCAAAATACCAGGCAGCAGTAACAGTTCTTGCACGACGGTATGCAAGAGCAATGGTTAACAAGGCTGGATGGAACTTGGTTACTTCCAGGAACTGCAAGAAGCCCTTTGTGGCCAAAGAATCGTGAGCACGTGTAAGAAGAGATGGAAGTCCCAGAGTTAGGTAAAGAGTTTTCGTTTTTATTCTAAGGGCGATTGGTATCCATGGGAGGTTTTCAAGTGGAGTGGGAAGTGAGTGATTTAAATCATTTGTCACCTAAAAATACAATATTACACTTCGACTTTACTTCTTCGAAACCTGATTTCGGATTCCCGTGCCGGTCAAACGATATCCCGGCGATCCCTGTTCGTCCTGGTCGTTTGCGCTAGCCGCCTGCTTGTTTGCACCCGACGCTCTGCGCCCTGCTGTTGACAGCCTCGGAGGAGCGTGTGACAGTTGGCAGGCGCAGGGAGGCGCAGCTGGAGCCGAGCTGCTGCAGGGGCCGGGTAGGCGGGAGAGGAGGGAGTGGGAGAGGCGGCGCTGGCAGCGCTTTGGGAGCGCGGCGCGGCCTCTGCCGCGAGAGTGATGGTGGGGCGCCCACCCAGCAAGGGATGAGGAAGCGAGGCCCCCAACGAGCCATCCCGGGGCTCACGGGGCCCCTAGTTGCTCCATCCGTAAGGTTCGCCGGGGCTGCCCAGATTTGACACTGGAAACAATGGTGGCTCGGGGCTGGGGGCCAAAGCGCGAGCGCTGGAGGGCGGGGGTGACTAAGGGAGTTTCTGCTTCTCAGGCCTAGCTCTGCGGGGTCTGGCGGAGAGCCCCAGCGGCGGCACCCCGGGAACCTGAGGTGTTGATTTAGGGCTCAGCTCCGGCTGGCCTTCTGCCTACATCCTGCGGCGCCCGCGTCCCCCTGCGGATCCAGCGCCGGGTTTTGTGATTCGCCTGCATGTAGCGGCCCCGCCCGGAACCACTAGCCCGAGGACAGGATCCCTGTGGCCTCCGACTCCGCCGGGGTCCCCGCCTTCCACCCCTGGGGACCGCGCGGCTGTGGGCGGGCTGCCCTACAGAGCAGCCCCGCAGCGCCGTCACGTTCGGGGCTTGGTCAGAGCCAGTCTCCTCAGATCCCCGAGATCTTTCTACAGTGGCACCTCCCAGCGAGGCCTCTCGTCACCGCGCCATCCGAATTAGCGACCCACTCACTCTCCATCACATCACCCCGCTTTAATCCGCAGCGGGGCATTTCTTTCAGCCTTGTGTATCTTCCGTGTTTGTTTATTGCGTGTTTCTGGAATGTCCGCTCCACGGGGCAATAATGGCAGTGTTTTTCCGCCGCGGGGCCGCGCGCTCAGTGCCTGGGACCCTGCCCTGGCGGGTCGCAGTGTGGCGTGATACTTGCTGAATGACTGAACTTTGTCGCGGGCAGTAGAAGAGGCGGAGGGGCTGCCCTTTCTCTTGGGGGCGGGGCTTGTTCAGGCCCCGCCCGTGGACCAGCCCCCAGGTCCAGCCAGCTCCTCCCATTCTCCCGGGAGTAGGCTCGGGGCTTTACGGTGCGTTTTCCCCTGGCCTCCCTCGCATTTTCTGAAGCTGTCGCGAAAACCCGGAGCGGCGGAACCGTAAAGCGGCGGAGCGGCGCCGCCCCTCGCGGCACCTCCCCAACAGCCCTCGGCGGCGGTGCTGGGCATGCTCAGTCGGCAGGGCCGCTTCAGCTCTCGGAGTAGGAAGCTAGGGCGCTCCGGCTGTAAGGAGCCGCGGCGGGGGGAAAATGGAGCCCTTCACCAATGGTGAGTGGGCGGTCAGAGGTGCCGGGGATGGGGCTCTCTGGGGCCCAGAGGACCGTGGCCAGTTGTGACACGCGGGGTTGGGCTGCAGTTGCCCCCACCGCGGGTCTCCCGCGAGGGTTTGGGGGCGGCGAAAGGGGACTGGGGGAGAAAGCGGGAGGCACCAGGGTGGGGGGTTCGGGCAGCGGCCGGCGCGGGGCTCGGGGGGCTGGTGTGAAGGTCAGCGCCACCGCCTGCACGGGGTAGCGGGGTTCGTCCGGAGCTGCCGGGTCAGAAGCTCCGCTGCGCGGCCAGGTGGGCGAACGGCAAAGTTTGGGCTGCTGTGCGCAGAGGAGGGAAAGTTGGCAGCTCGGGTTTGCCCCCGGAGAAGGTGGTGTCGGCCGCAGCTCTCGGGCTGGAAGGGTTAAGCCGCGGCCCCTGGCAAACCCAACTTCTGTGCTGCGCTGGGAGCTTTCCCCCTGTCCTTCAGCGAGTTGCGGGCGTGCCTTTTCCTAATAGAACGGGGTGGGGGTGGGGGGCTTGGCAGGTTAATTTAGTGGAAGAAAGGGAAACTTGGGGAAAGGCTTGCTTACTTCTGCTCGGTGCCAAGGAGGTGCCTGCCCGCATTGCCACCGTCCTGCTGCTGCTGAGGCACTCTGCAGGGCGTTCAAGCTTCCTTTTCCCGGTTTCCGATAACATCAGTTTTTCAGTTGAAGGCTCATTAAATATCAAGGATCCGTCACGGCGATACCACATTGTGACTTGAAGAGTCAGAGCAGGAGCCTGCAGGAATGCCCTGCAAACAGCCACAGCCCTTTACTGAAGGGAGAGAAGAAATCCCACCCTAGTTAAAACAATGGCTTTGTTTGGACCAGAAGTTCTGGAGTCCCTCTATAGGGGTGAGATGTCGTATCACTTTGTAGCATTTGAGTATATGGATTCCCTTTTGGGATAGAAAGTAGGAGAACCGCCAGTAAGGGAGAATTCACACTTAAGTTAGCGAATTCATCCTCTCTAGTTGACGTGTTTTCTTGCCTGGTGGTTGGTTACTTGAGGTAGATGGTTTGTCATATAATAGAAGCCAAAGTCTGCCCCTTTTGGGTGGGTTAGTTGTCACCCAAAAGACAGACACATTGCCCACTATATATCCCGAACACCATCCTGACTTGGTTGTATTTTGTGCTTTATTCATGGGCCTGCGAACTACTCCCTGTCCCAAATTCACAAATGCTTTATTCTGCTGCCATCCTCCTGTCTGTACTGTTTAGTTAGGCTTAATGATGACAACTTTAATTCTGAATTTTCTTTCTCATTCAGGTTCTATTTGTAATTATTAAGGCTCTAAGAAGAGTCTGGTAAAGTCACAAGTGAATTAAGGAAGATTTGAATGGAAACGAACGTTAGAGACCATCTAGTACTCTAGTGTAAAATATATTTAATGCAAATCATTAAATCCTTGCAAATGATTATTCCAAGGCTTTTTCTTTGTTCTAGATAGAATGCTTCGAGCTTCCATCTTTGTAGGATTTTAAGTGTGAAATTTCATGTAAATTAAAAAAAAAAAACAAACATCCCCCAACAAGGCTGAGGCATCCATGTGGTCAAGACCATTGCAAGCTGATTTGGTGAACCTGTGTGTACAGGATTACAATACATTCTTACATCTTAAAATTGGGGACTTTTCTCTGCTCTTCAAATATGCTCCCCTAGATATGAATATTTTCAAATTGTCTCATTTTGGAGGGCAGTGGAAAAGTCCTACAAAGGAGAACAAAAAAAAAAAGCAATCCATCAACTTTCATGTAGGAAATTGGATTTCTAATCCTTTCCTATCTGTCATCCAGATTTTCAGAGCCTGTGTTGGAGACAGTTTGGCAATGCATCATTTTAGTTAATGTATTAATCACCCCTTGTTGGCTTATCTAGTGTCCTTTAACAAGGAGAATAGAAACGACAACGTCTCAAGTCAACAAGAAATGAGCTCCTAGCAGCTCGAGGTGCTTTTCAGATTTAAGGTGGACTAGTTTTTTAATTTATTTCAGGACTTTTGAAGGATAGGTATACAATTGTCTAGTGCCTTCAAACAGGACCTGGGATCATGGAAAGTATGTCTATCTTTGTACTTAATCCTTTTGATTATGTATACTTAAGGACAATGTATACTTAATTCTTCTCCCATAGGTGTGGGTGTCCTGGTACAGATTATTTCATTATCCATAGAATTTATGATTGCAGGAATTATCAAGCTGGGTTTTGGCTTTTGTTACACATTCATGCTGTTTTAAACAAAACCTTCACCACTGACGCTTTCTTGAGACAGTTTTAGTAATTCAGGAGCATGTGTCTTTCAGTTATAATCTTGTCAGTGGTTTCACCCTCTGACCTATAAATTTGTAAAGGAGGCAAATTTAGTTTCTGTTTCATCATTTTAGCTTTCAGTTCTCATCTATTGTAGTAGGGCTTTCTGTACATTCCCTGTTCCAACTTTCGCTGGTGTGGCTCATTTTTCTTTCTCTGCCTGCTGATAATGGGCTTATTTGAAGGCCATCCTGTTTTCCTGTCCAGGTAACATACTGCTGTAGCCCATTTCATATGCACATCTCCAGAAAAGGCTTACAAGGAGAGACCTTAGTGTCAAGATTTCCCATTTGGCTCAGGAGATATTTTTGGTCTTGCCCTTGGGAGGGACTGCTGACTGTTACACTGAAGACAGGATATCCATTCTGGCTTTGGATCTTTGGTGACTTTTTTTGTGGGGAGAGAGCTGTGCTGCACCAGTACTTAAGATTGATTTAACAGTAACTATGACGTCCTGTTTGGCAGGTGGAGGTGAAACTATTAGGAAGTAGCGATTTAAATATCAAAAAACAAACAAAAGTTATGGCAACTTTCTAGGTCCTTAGATAGATGTACTAGATTAGGGCAAGTGATTATTTGATGCCTTTCTAGCTTTATTTGTCCTCACGTGCATGCAGGGTTGGGGTATTTCAGAGTAACTTAAATTCTTGTTAAGGAACGGAAATGCCCGGGCTCACCCTCAGTTGAGGTCTGAGGTTGTTGGGCCTAGAAACCTGTGACTTTATTTGAGGATGTTAGAAGTATTTACCAAAGGAGAGCAAATTCAGGATTTCGAAGCATATTCGCGGAGGAGGACCCCCCCCCCCCCCCCGTGTTTTCTGGTTTGTGGTATGGTTTGAAGTAAATCTAGAGTCAGGTGAAAAAGCATTGGTATTTTGAAGTTCCAGAACTGAAAACATAATTTAAACAGTTTGTCAATTTTGTTTATAAGAACATTCTCCAGAAATCACTTTAGTACTACAGCCTGTTATACAATCAAGTGAGGGAGACTCTTATAAAACTATTTTTGTTTTTGTTTTTAGATTGGCATTCAATTGAAAATATTTCCCAACTTCTAAAATGAGAAGCCTGGATAACAAATTAGATATTCATGGTTGTAAGGCAGTATGAAATTCTGATTTCATCTTGTTATCTTACAAATAACAAATGTCCTTTGGTATGCATTTCTTTAAAGAAATTTTTTAGCATCATCTGTCAAAAATGTGGGCTTACCACATTTTGTTTATATATACTTTTCTTTCGTTGTATGATAAATTACCACATTGAAAGAAAACCTTAAAAAATGAAAGATTTAGGGCCGGCTGAGTGGCTCAGTTGGTTAAGAGCTCGCTCAAGAGTTTGAGCTCTGAGCAACAGCGGTTCGAGTCAGCCCGAGCTGAGCAGCCGTGAGCTGCCAACAGGTGGCGGGATGGCTCAGCTAAAAAAAAAAAAAAAAAAAGAAAGATTTATAGAAAGACTATAATCTTTCTATGTGATGGAAAAGAAGTTAAATTATGTTTTTAATCCTTCTGTGTTTTTTATTTCAACTTAGGGAAATAGGAACTATATAGGAATAGAATGTTTACATCATTTAATAGTCTAAGATTGAGGCTATAACTAGAACCCAATTCAGTTTTTACCTGGAAAGCAGTGGTTAAAAAGTTCTTTGTGCTTTACATAACACTCTCTAAGAAAGTGTCTTGAGACAAGAGAAACTGACAGCTTTTAGGTTCAATTAAAATCAGTGATTACCATTTATCTGTAGATGATCCTTGAAAACTCAGCCTGATAGAGATTTGAAAAATGGTCATACCTTGAGCCTTGCAAGTCTTTAACTCAGAAATAAGCCCAGTTTGGGAAGCAGGAGACTGTTCTATGAGGTGGAAAGATAGAATCAGGGAATTGGAAAGGAGAGGTAGGTGGATCTGGTTGGACTAAAGAAATTGAGGGCTGAGGGGATGAATGAGTTAAGACTGGCCTTTGGAGGTCCCGTACGTTAGAGAGAAAACATTTACTACGCGTTTAATCACACTATGTATTTCTCTCAGTCATAGTCAGACAATTCATAGTTACTTGTAAATTAGGACTGTTCACTCCCCTGAATGTTTTAGATTTCAAGAAAAAAAAATACGAAGAGGACTATAGAGCTATTGACCTTGTGGGACTATCATGATAGCAATCACTGGTCTCTATTGCCTAGGTTTATTTCAGTTTTCTACTGATGCTGATGGTTTAACAATGAGCCAATTAATTTGTTTTTTTTAAATTCCAACCTTAGCATCTAAACTAGGAGGAAACCAGTTCATTTGCCAAATAAAGAAAATTCAAGCTTCTAAGGGAGTTTGAAAACACAATGGAGAATCAAGTCAACTGTAGAAGATCCTTTGAAGTACTTTTCTTTTTAGAGTGTTTCCTTAATGAAGATCTTCCTGGGCATTCATCCTACATATTTCAAGAATGCAGTCAGTCATCCAGGCAAAACTCAAGCCAATTGCCTGGACTTCTGTAGATTGGGGGGGAGTGTGGTCCAAAGTTCTCTCCAGAGCCCCTGTGCTACTGTGGGAGGCCAAGCCAATGATGTGGGATAAAAGGAGTAAAAGAAGGCGCCTTGCTATTTCTGTGGGGGAGAACTTCATAAGCTGGGAGAACAGGAGAATGGGAAGTGCAGTGAGAGAACTGGCACCTCTGTGGGTTGGGCAAGCTCCTTCCCTTCCTGGATCTCACAGCAGTGATGACCAGGGCTGTGTGTAGTGTCTCCCAGACAACCTCCCCAGGTGTCATTTGGTGTCATACAGGAATTTGCTGGTGGGCAAAGAGGTTCTGGCCATAGTTATTCTCATAGCTGAAACTTATTTTATAAGATTTAAAACAGTTGTTAGACTATTCATCACCTCAACCGCATTACACCATTTCAGGGTTCTTTTCAGAGGAAAAATGCATGGAGATTAGTGAGAGTGTTTGAGGAGAGCTAAATGTTTAAACGACCTTTCCTTAAGTAGTGTGATTTGAAGACAGAGGTAGTGTAATACTTGTCTAGTTTCTTCTTGTCCCCTAATTGTCAAAAGGGCCTCAATGGTTAAGTAAGGGAGGCTGCTGCAGCCCTTGGGGCTTGGTGGGAGGAACTAGTGTGTACCAGATTTTATCAAGATCACATCCATGAGTTTAGGATGGTTCTGCCTTCTGCATATCAGCAGTAGTTTCTCTGCTTTTTAAACTAAATGCTAAGTATCTAACCCTTTGGGCCACTGACATAGTCCTTGCAGTGTCTCGTTTGAGGGGCTAAACTAAGAAAACAACTGAGACTGAGCAGAATATTGGGTGTTAGAGTGAATAAGAAACGTATTGCTCTAAAACAGCAGCCTCATGGGGCTGGCTGAGTGGCATGTTGGTTAGGAGTTGGCTTGGGACACCAGCTCTGAGCAGCAGAACCTCGGTTCTGATCCCACATGAGGGCCAGTGATGCTGTGCCCTCTACAGCTAAGATGGTGAACAACAGCTCGACCTGGAGCTGGGCTGCCGTGAGTCGCCGGCAACGGCGTAGTCTGCAGTGGGGCTGGCCGGCAGCGGGCGTGAGCTTTCGTGAGTTGCTGTGAGTGGCCGTCCAATTGCCGGTAAGCGACTGCCTCCCTTAGGAAGAGCGCAATGATAATAACATGGGCCAGGGAAGCGACGTCCTCCACAACTAGACTTAAGAACAAAAGGACAGCAACTTGTCTGTTCCCTTTCCCCGATTCCCCAACACTGCTCCCTCCCCCAATTCCCCAATAAAAATCTTTAAAAAACCCCCAAAAACAGCAGCCTCACTTCCATCTGCATCAATACATGCTACCGAGGCTTGGTAACTTTCCAGCTGGAGGAAGCACACCGAAAAATAATTGAATGTAGAAAGAAGGCTCTAGTCTGACTTGGGGACTAGATAATAAATATATGTGTTGAGTTAGGTAGAAATTAGCAAATATTCACTAAAATGTGGCTAGCTTTGTTTGGATGCAGCTGTTCATTGTAGTTGGGTACATAGTCCTCTTTTCATTCATTACCGATTTGGGAAATACTATTGAGATAAAGACTTGAAGAATTCATGCATAGAAGCTTCTCTTGGCAGATCATCAAAAGACAATGACTATTGGTAGAAAAAAATGTGTTTACAATCCCAGATTTTTGGATAATCATTATTTTTTTAAAAAATGGGTTAATCATCAAACTGATCTTCAGTAAATTGTAAATTGATGGCAAAGTTTTTGTTATAGAGATTTAAGACTATCATTTGTTTATCAGTCTGTTGGGAAAATATTTCAAAGAATTATTAGCAAAATAATTCTTTGTTCAAATCCATCTGAGATCAAGTCTAGCAAATATATTCACCAATTGAGGTATTTTCTAACTCATAAGCATTCTGTATACATTGAAGTGTTCTTATAAATTTTTTTTGTAGATCTCATTCAGTGATATATATTCTCTGTTGAATCACTTGCAGGTATTCATTATGCCTAATGCCATTTTTCATTTTAAATAAGGAATTATCATAGGTTAAGATTCTTTTGAAACTAGTTATATTCAGATAATTGATGGAATTAAAAATAAACTTTTTAGCTTTAGATCTTAGAAAGGTGTTTGCCACTTTGTAGATTTCCATGTGAGATTAATGGGCATAAATATTTAGGTATCATTGACAATTTCAATTGCTTTTTATACCTGAATCTTTCTAAGAGGTACCCTGAGGATTGTCAAGGACTATGGAACCTGTGTTATGAAGAAAGAGTTTAAAAAATATTATATGAGATAAACATTGTAAATTTGATTGGAGGACGAGTTTGCTACAGATATAAACATTAGGGTAAATAATTTATCCCAGAAAAGGAAAAGAAAATTGAAAATTAAGCTAAAATAATTTAATTTTTTCCTATGAGGATATTATCTAAGTTTTAAGTGACTAAAATGGCATATCTTTATGTGAATTCTAATCATTGTCATAATGATAAATATAAGGATAAAGGAACCAAATACCCTCAGTATTCTGTACTGTTTGTCTGTATTCTTTAGTCCATGGAATGTTATGTTTCACTTGCTAACTTGATGCTTTGTAGTTGTCCTCTAGTCAGAATTTTAACTAGAGTATTTTCTCTGTGGAATCTACAGTGTTTTTGAACGCTGGTTGTTCAGTAGAACTAAATGGTTATTATTAGAACTTTGTATATTGTTGTAAATTTTATATTTTCTCTTGGTTCTGTTTTAATTCCATTGACATTTCTCTGGTTATATAAATATACATACCAGGGGTGCCCAAAAATGTATACGCATGACTTGTATTCATCTTTTGTTATTGGTATATATTGAGTATTACAATTTTAATACAATTTTTTCCTTTCTTAAAATCTGTATACATTTTGGGCACCCTCTGTATATTTACATATACTTGTATATATGTGTGTATATATATATATATATAATATATTATACAAAATTTGCTTTAGAAGATGAATGCTTTGGAATGAATTCTGTTTTATTGAAAGCAGACAATACTGTGGTTCAGATCTATTCATTATTTTTTCTTTTTTTTGGGTTATTTTCCCATTTTTTACATTTTGAATTCATTTTTCTATCATGCTAATAGTTTTTCTTTATCTCTTATTTTTATCACCAAGACTAAAAATAAAACAAGCCAAAATTAGTTTTCCATGTCTCTGCTCCATTCTTCTTAGAGAGTCAGGAGTAGTGGTCAGAGAGGAAGCACAGAGTGAACATTTTAATACAGATTCTTCTAACGTACCATTTTAACTGCCTCAATTTACAAGTATTTTTTAAATTTCTTTTTGACATGTCTCCACTTATCTCTTTTTAAAAAGATAATAGTTTTTAAAAAGATACCTGCCTCAAATAAATAAGTTAAAATATACCTTCACTATGTGCTAACTTGTGCCAAGCTGTGTTCTTAAAGCTGGAATAGAGATATGAATGCAGACGGTCTCTGCCCTTGAGGAGATTATGGTCCAGCAGAATTAATTAATTTTTTAAAAAGGTATACAAAATAGTACATTCTCTTCAAAAATTGTCAGGCTTCAAGAAGCACAGGTCCCATCTCACCACTTTTATTAGCTACATTTGGTTTTGTACTTTTTGTTTCTTCATTTCGGAGATCTCCCCATGAATCTATGTCATTTTGTAAGACCACTGCATAGTGTAGCACCATAGAGAGGAGCCGTTCAGACTGCTGCATTCAAATCCTAACTCCTGGCTCACTAGCTCTGTGATTCTGGTTTAAGGAGATTACCAAGATGCTTTACTATCTTGAGTTAGAAAACTAAAATGTGCACAGAAATGGACATTTTTTCTGATATTAGCTGAGGTCTAAGATATGTGGTGGTTTGACATAATCCAGCCATAGTGAGATTTTCAAAATTGAGGAACAAATGGTATTTCTTTCTTGTATCTTGTTTACTAAAGGTTTGAGGCCAGTATAGGAGGATCCTTTCCATTTCATATTTAATAATTGAAGTGTGGCATAAGAGTAGAGGAACTGTTCATTTCTACATCTAATTTAATTTTGGCTTAGATGTGTTTTCCTGGTTCGTTTAAGCAAATGTAATATGCAGCACCTCATGATTCATACAAGTAGAATTTGTTTCAGTCTTAGATCAGGTATTAAATATATTTTGCTGTTAGTTGGGGTTGAAGTACTTAGGAATTTAAGACCAAATGGGGTAGTGTTAACATGAACATATAGAATAAGGGTACTTCATTAACGGGTAACAGCGCCTGTGTTTCATAGGCGTCAGGATGCAAACAAACATGTCTGTGTTTAAATTCATACCTATTTTGCTATGTTTCCTCATAGGAAGCTTAATAAGAAGCTAGTTTTCCTAGTGAATTTGTGTTTCTGCTAGTGACTGTGACACCCTCATTTTACTATTATTTTTGCTGAAGGATTGTAACTTGGCAGCAACTTTTGGCTCTGAGAATCTGTTATGAATCATGGCAGTTTACCTCTTTGCCTCCACCCTACCAGGAGTCCCTGGAACTGTTTTTTTTTCCTCGCAAAGATAATAGTTTGAACTTCTAATAATATAAGGTAGTGATTTTGACCAAATGGCAGTGTGAAGGTGTAAGGAATAATCTTGCAAGGGGCGCTGTGGATGGATTCCTTGGGACAGAGGCCTTGGGCCACAGTTGTTCCTGGGAAACCTCAGGGCTAAGAAAATGGTGTTTTCCCAAAAGAATAAATTAATGGAGTCCACATTCCTACGCAAGGATGCTCAAGGAAATATAAATGGTGTAGGCAGAGGTGCCATTTGTTTAGGACTCCATTTTCTACATTCCCAGTTCTATATGAGGAATGTACATGCTTGTTCAGCCAGAAACCATCAATTACATACAACAAATAAAAACACTATTCTCTTGTATTTGGTTGCTAGAGTTGGCACCTACCATAGTGTCCCACACATATTAGATGTTCAATAAATGTTATCAGAGATTAATATTACTTCAAATAACTCCAAAACAAACATTTAAATAACAGTTTTACAATACTTTGTACTCTTTTAATTTAGAGATTTTTCTTCTGTTTTTTTTCTAGGTTGAATTTCAGTGCTCTTCCTTTTTCTATAAATGTCTCTATAGCAGTGGTTCTCAACCTGTGGGTTGCAACCTCTTTGGGCGTCGAACGACCCTTTCACAGGGGTCGCCTAAGACCATCGGAAAACAAAAAGATACTTACATTATGATTCATAACAGTAGCAAAATTACAGTTATAGAGTAGCAACGAAAAGAATTTTATGGTTGGGGGTCACCACAACATGAGAAACTGTATTAAGGGATCACGGCATTAGGAAGGTTGAGAACCGCTGCTCTATAGCAAATAGAATAATTACAAATCACTTTTTTTGGGAATATTCTTATCAGTGTTTATTCAGCTTCCCTTTCCACTGAAATGCAGTTCGAGTACTTGCTATGTTTCAGACATAGGAAGTGCTTTGCACATAGTGCTAAATAAGACACGGTCTCAGTGTTTGAGGAGAAAAAGATGATGGTTAAAGGGAGGGAGTCTCTAACTCTGAAGTATTTTCAAACTCAAAATCAAAGAATAACCCAACATTTTCCTCTTCCCTTCTTTCATCTTCTGTGCTTATTCCATAGCTAGAGAGCTGCTATGCATTTGAGACCAAAGTGATTCAGTAATAACAATAATAACAATAAAAAATCTTTTATATGCTAACACAAATAACATTTTTAATGAAAAATAACTTTTCAAAAAAAAGTTACTGAAAGGTATTATTTTACATTGTTGCAAATCTCTTCCATGTTTGGCTTAATAAAAAAACTAGATTTTCAGATTTGCTTCTGTGGTCAGTCTGTTATATCACATGTCATGCAGTCTATGGAAAACTCCACTGTACACTCAAGAGAGAATGGGAGTGAAAATGGCAAAAGCCTCTCATTATGGAAATAGTTTTAACCTTGAAGACCCATTAAAAGAGTGTCAGGGATGCCCAGGGTACCCATACCACATCTTGAGAACAGTTACTCTACACATTAAATCTGCCTTTTACAGGCACTGGAGAGGAATACTATTTAGGAGTCCGCAGCAGGTAGAAAGTGAAGATGCTGGAACTGGGCAGCAGGTTTCTTAAGATAGATCTAGGTCACAAGGGAAGGACATGTTCTTAGCCAGGCATATCTGACAAACCACATATTAAGTGCCTTGGTTATTTGAGGATTCTACAGTTATTTATTTCAACCCTGGATAGTTCTAAATCAGAGAGGACAAAAAAGTTTAAAAAACTAATTACCTTTAAAAAAAAGAATGAAGTTTTATTTATTTGTTTTTTATATGTGAAGGGTTTTCAGTAAGCTGCCTTTTTCCCCCAAACCCCCCTCTCTCAAACATACACATAATACGGATACATCCTTTAACTTCTCAGCCTTTCATTGATTTCCTAGACTTACCTTAATTTTAATGAATTAAAGGCCTACATTGTTAAGTTCAATTACTTTTTCATTACTTGTCCTGATCTGTGGAGTCCAAAATGATACAAAACCCTTTGTCCCATATCTACCCTGCCATGGAATGTTCTAGACCTTTAAGAGAACTAGAATCAACCCTTTTTTTCCCGGGGTCTTTAGGGCCACGAATGACTGATTGATCTACTTAAAACTGTCTTCCCTTCTCCTTGAAAAGATATCTGCGCCTCCATGTTCATAGCAGCATAATTTACAGTGGCCAACACATGGAAACAACCTAAGTGTCCATTGATGGATGAATGAATAAAGAAGTTGTGGTATGTATACACAATGGACTATTACTCAGCCTTGAAAACAAGGAAATCCTGTAATTTGTAACAACATGGATGGACCTTGGAAGCATTATGCTAAATGAAATAAGTCAGAAAAAGACAAATACTGTATGCTCTCACTTATAGCTGGAGTCTAAAAAAATACCCAAAGACCAAAACACACACCAAACACATAGAAAAAGAAAATAGATTTGTGGTTACAGGCAGGATGTGGAGGGTGGGGAAATTGGAGGAAGGCAGTCAAAAGATACAAACTTCCAGTTACAAGATAAATAAGTGCTAGGGATGTAATGTGCAAATGATGACTGTAGTTAACACTGCTGTTAGTATATACAGGAAAGTTGTTAAAGAGAGTGGATCCTACGAGTTCTCATCATGAGCAATTTTTTTCTTTTCTTTTTGTTGTATCTGTGAGATGATGGATGTTAACTAACACTATTGTGGTAATTATTTCACAATGCTCTATGTAAATCGAATCATTGTGCTGTACACCTTAATAAACTTATATGGTGATGTATGTCAGTTATAAGTTCAGCTAGCTAGCTGAACTAATGCTCTGTAAAAGTCGGTCATATACCCAGCCATCCTAACCCATACAAAGGACCTTGAAATACTTATTAACATTATAGAGAATTAGCTCTTCACTCTGTTGGTGTTTATAATGTTAGGAATACTTTTTTTAAAAGATTTTTTATTGGGGAACTGGGGGGATGGGAACAGTGCTGGGGAATTGGGGGAAGGGGAACAGACAAGTTGCTGTCATTTTGTTCTTCAGTGTAGTTGTGGAGGATGTTGCTTCACTGGCCCAAGTTGGCACCATCATTGTGCTCTTCCCGGGCGAGGCACATCAGTTACCGGCTTCTGGACGGCCGCTCACGGCAGATGCTGGCCGCTCACGCTGACTGCTGTCTACACACGGTAGCCCATGGCAACCCACTGCCACAGGGGCTGCAGCCTAGCCATTGCCGGCAACTCATGGCAGCCTAGCTCCAGGTTGAGCTGTTGTTCAGCATCTTAGCTGTAGAAGGCAGTGTCACTGGCCCTCATATGTGGGATCCAAACCGGGGCCCTCTGGCATCCCAAGGCAGCTCTTAACCATCTCGCCACTCGGCCGGCCCCAGGAATACTTTTAAACAGAAGACCATTTATGGTAACTGTGTGAATGGACAGTAATTGTGGAAAAAAGGCCTGGAGTCTGGCATGTGAATATGCAGTAATTGTTCAAATGAATAAACCTCTCATATTGGCCTTTGTGGAATTAAAATCAGAAACTGAAGTGTTGCATATTTGTGATTCTTGGTGTTAAATTTTTAAAACTTAAAGTCAAAACAAAACAAAAAAACCACAATGTACCCCTCCCTCCATCCCCATTCCTAGGCAACCACTGACCTGCTTTCTGTCACTATAGACTAATTTACATTTTCTAGAATTTTATATAAATGGAATTATATAGATTTTATATAAATGGAATCAACCATACACTCTCTTTTTTGGTCTGGCTATTTCCAATCAGCATAATTATTTTATTTTGAGACTTGTCCATGTAATATCAATAGTTACTGTTTTTTTTTCTTTTTTCTTTTTTAAAATTGCTGAATAGTATTCCATTATAAGGATATAGCATAATTTGTTTATCCATTCACCTCTAAATAAATGGACACTTGTTTTGGGTTATTGTATGTTGTGAGCATTCAGATAATTCATCGTGTAGACATTTGTTTTTGTTTCTCTTGGGCAAATACCTAGAAGTTGATTGGTTGGGTCATCTGGTTGCTAGCTGTATGTTTTAACTTTAAGAAACTGACAAGTTTTTTAAACCAGTTTTACCATTTCACATTTCCATCAGCAGTGTATGATAGTGCTTCTTCTCTACATCCTTGCCAAAATTTAGTATGATTAATCTTTTTAATTTTTAGCCAGTGCAGTCGGGAAATGCAGATACTACAGAGTGGTATCTTGTTATACTCTGGTTTTAATTTGCATTTCCCTGAGGAGTACTGATGTTGAGCATCTTTTCATATTTTTTTGGCCATTAGTTCCTCTCTGTTTGTGAAGTAGCTGTTCAAATCTTTTGTCCATGTACTGAGTTGTAAGAGTTCTTTTTTTTATTCTGGATTCACTTATGTAAAGATGTTGGTCTGTCAACTTCTGGCCTTAATAGTTTTCTGATAAGAAATCCATGGGTATTTGAATTTTTGTTGCCCTGTATGTAATACATTTTTTTTTTCCTAGCTAGTTTTGAGTTTTTCTTTACTTTTGGTTTTTAGCAGTTTGATTATTTGTGTCATGGTTTGGTTTTCTTTGGGCTTATTCTTTTGTTAGGTTCATTGAACTTCTTGAATCTGTAAATTTATGTCTTTTACCATATTTGCAAAGTTTTAGACCATTTTTTTTCTGATAATTTTTCTGCCCCAATGTTTTTTTTT
>NW_017731607.1:1606315-1618151 GCF_001890085.2 Hipposideros armiger
GCCACTCGGCCGGCCCCCCAATGTTTTTTTACATGTATGTTAGTCTTTTTGATATTGTCCTATAGGTTCCATTGTTCATTTTTTTCTCAGTCTTTCTTTTCTCCCTGTTGTTCAAATTGAATTATTTCTGTTTATGTTTAAGAAATTAATACTGTCTGATATGTGACTCATAATCAAAATTGACCATCAGTTGAACTTATAAATCCCCTGAAAAATAGCTGGAGTAAACAGCTGCCGTGAAACTTGGTGTCAGTGAAATACTGGTTCAATGAATAAATCTAAACTAAAACTTAAAAAAAAATCCCATGCAGTATGATTTGCTATAAATTTTAAATTGTTAATTGAAATACATTTTTAAGCAAATTGGCAAGATTCTTACCAGCCAAGATACTGAGTTCTGTGTCCTAACAAGCAGTGCAGTTATTTTTTTCCCCAATGATGAGCATATTTTGAGAGTAGTTTTTATAAGAAGATGGGAAATTAATAAAATGTGTTAGAAATATTTGCACCGAAAAACACATTTTAAAAATTAGTAACATTTTATCACTTAGCCAGAAAACTCCTATATTAATAATTATGTAGATTCTCTCATCCCGAGGGTTACGTTTTATTTACTATACCAGGATTCTACTGGTACTACAGGGGAAAAAGGAGACAATGCATATTTTTTTCTCAAAAAACCCAACTATAGTACAACATGAAAAATTTATCTAAAAAATACAATTTTTTCAATCCTGTCTGGTGTTTTGTCTGAGGTCAGGATGGAGCCATGTTGCTCAGCCTTGAACTGTCAGTTTGTTCCCTGCAATGATTTTTATTATTTTGATTTGGTCTTCAAGTCTTGAGAATTCATTTTATTATAAAATGTAAAAGCTCTTAAAAAATAAAATCCACAACAGTCATATTGTGGTTCTCTTTTCCTTTTATGAAGGAAAATGGGTATCTAGAATAGAGTAATAACTTGTAACATATTACAGGTTTGCTATTGCAGTTGATGAGTGCTTCAATGATGTTAGGATGTTCTATTGTCTGAAAAGGACTCATTTAAAAAAAACAAAACCTTTGTCTACCACTGTGCAAGAACAAATGACTTCTCTGAGGTTACTTAACCATTTCCTGTAAGTCTGAGAAAGTGGTTGTTTTCAAAATCACCAGGCTGAGTTTGGGTAGAACTAAACTTAGCGGTCTGTGGGTTAAACTCATCACTGTTTTACTTCCATCTTCCTGTATGGAAGTTAAAATTGAAAAATTGAAAAAAGAAATATTTTTGGTTTCAGTCATTTTTACCAACCAGCCGGAAAACTTTGGACAAAAGTTAATTGTTTTATCTGTAAAACATAATAGGTTTAGAGGCTCTCTAAAACTTCTAGTTTTCTAAAATAGCAAAGAATAACGTTTTAGTAAAATGGGCACACACTGTACTGTATTTGAATAATTTCATAATCTTAATGAGAGAGGAGGCGTGTCCAACTTACTGCCCGTGATGGAGTAGTGATACAGTGAATGTAACTGGGCAACACCAAGTGGGAGTTTCTGAATACCTACTAGGTGCCTGTCTGAGAGAGCTGTGGAGACCACAGTGTCCATGTCTGATGCATTGTGGTAGCTATGTTCATCTCTGAGGCCATCGTCAACCTCCATGCAGCTCTTCAGACCTGACCTAGAGGTGGCTCTGTGACCACTTCAGCTCCAGAGGCTGAGAAGACATGAAACATTTCCCTGTAAGAGGGACTTGGTTTGACACTCCTGGGCTATTTTAAGTGCTATCACATGATGTTGGAGGGTTTAGCTACTACAGGCAAAAAGTGTGGGTTTGGAACTTGGTTGTGCCAGTTACTGTCAAGTTCTTTAACCTCTTCGCCTCCCACTTCTTCATCTATGAAATGTTGTGGGGATTAAATTAAATGAGATCACACATGAAAAATGCTGATTAATAATACAGAAAGCTGCTAATTACTGAGCACTTACTATGTGCTGGGCTCTGTCCTAAATGCCTTACATATATCTCATTTAATTCTCACAATTCAACGAGATAGGGACTGTTATTATCTCCAATTTACAAATAAGCAAACTGAGCTTAGAAAGATGAAATCACTTGCTCAGGGTTACACAGGAAATGGCAGAGCTGTTTGGGTCCAGGGACGTTCTTGATTACTCTGCTTGCTTAGCCCATGCCAAAGCCCTCAGTGAATGGTGGTTTTTATCGTCATCATTTCTATTGGTGATGGTGGTGATGAAGGATGAACTTGATTTTACCTTTTTCAGCGTCTAAGCTGGCCCTGTTCTAGGACCCCAGGCAGAGCATCCTCCCATCCGTTGATGAGGGAGGGAGAAACTTTGAAGTCATGTACATTAAGGCCCTTGGGCTTTGGAGGAAAAGCCCCCAGCTCCACACAGTAGTTTTTGTATGAAGAATGCAAAGTGTTTTGAATGCCAGCTGTTCTCTTCTCTCCTTATGGGTCTGAGTTGAGGTCCAAAATAACCATGAAGCCCTGTGTGTGTGTGTTTCCATTTCAAAGATGCCACAGAATCATGGAACTGAAATTTATAGCATAATCTCAGTTTTGTTTTTGGGGATAAATTAGTCTGTAAGAATAGCATATACATCAAAAGTAAATGTACATGTTATGTTTTAGTAAAATTGTTCTTTAGACATTCATAAGTAAATGTACACATTATGGCTGGGGGAGCTTAGGTGTGTGTTCTTGACTGTCAGGGTGAACGCATAGATGCAAGCCTTAGAATTACATTAGTTTCCCTTTAACATGATCTCAAACATAATGAATACTTTTTAAAACCTAATTAAAAACGGAAACCACAAAGAAAAAATACATCCCTCTAGCATTTCAAGTCAAAATGTGTAAACTTAGTTGTTAATATCATCTTACTAACTAAAGCTTTTATTTTCCATATGGACCCACTGATTAGAGTTGTACATCTTTCTTCTTGTATATGATATGTGCAGCCCATGATGCATCTGTAATTTCTAGGTCCTTTTTTTTTTTTTTTAAGTGGTTTTTTAGCTTAGACACTTTGAAGCCTGGGTGCAAAAATTCTAGGACCTCTCTCCCCTAATCTTTTTGTTTTCTTGATTATACTTAATTAGGCAGAAATGTTGTTTTGGGTTCTCACTTTTGTGGGGTCTCATTTTTGTAGGGTCTTTCTGTTACATAACTCAGTTTTCACAGAAACTATTTTCATATTTTTTCACTTAATTCAGTACTTAATTATTACATAACTACAGTTATCATTTTCACTAGCATAAACTGGCTTGAGAACAGACAACTCATTCTTGGTAAGAACACAACTGTTCTGCTGGGAACATAAGTGCTTGGACCTGAGAATAGCCCTTTAGTCACAGGCATTCACTGGGCTCTTGGTGTCCGAAAATGCCTTACAGAGGGAATGCCAGACATTGGTTAACTTGGAGGTTGGTTAAGTGGACATAGGTTAGAAGAAACCCATCTTGTTTGTTGAGGTAAAACATTTCCTTTACTGAAGGAAATGACTGCTTTCTTGTTTTTTTTTTTCTTGTTTTACAAATTGAGGTTTATATTAAACTACAGGTGTTTATTTGTACCTCCCCTTGATCCTTGACATTAAATTCTGTATCTGAAGCATTTCATGGCAGGATTTTTTATGTGCTGTAACTCATTTCTGTTTGATATTCTCTTTGGTTGTTGGCTTTCTCTAGTAGACTGCCTCCTTTTCCTCTTAAATGTTCTCCTTGATAGATATATAAAATCATGTGCTTCATAGCTGCAACATTAATCTAACAAGTAGTTCATCTTCTTTGTGTCTTCCCACCAGCACCTAAATGTTGATTTTTGCTCATAGGACTACAAAACTGCACAGAAAATAACAGCTATGATTAGAGTCAGTAAATATAATGCAGTGTAAAATTTGAAGATGGTGGAAGTTTTATTGTCTGAATATTTTAGTTCGGTAAAGTAAAATTGATGTGTACGTAATGCTACCCATTAGGTAATTTCACCCAGAAAATGCCGAGCATTATATAAATTTAAATTGCCCTCTTCCAAATTGTAGCTGTCATTGGATATAAGTTTTATTGGTAAATGCAATTATGGCAAATGAGCTTGGCCTTTACATACACTTAATCCCTAGGGATATTTTGAGAAGAGTTGTAGCGTCTTTACAATCAAGGAGGCCATTTGACAAATGTCTTAGAAGTCAGCTGACTTAAAATGTAAAACCTGTACATTACAATCTCTGTGAGACAGAGAGCATTATCTAAAGTTACCCTGTTCCATCCTGGCTGCAGTCCTCCATGGACACTGCCGTTGCTGATCCTAGAAGGCATCAATCAAGAGGCCAGAGGGGTTGCTTATGTTATCATTTGGTATTTATGGCACAGGAGACGAAATGAGATTTCTGGCCTCTTCTTATTTAATGAAGTTATCTACTGATAAGTGCTGTGAGCAACATTTCAGCATCATCTTTTACAATAAAAGTTGTGAGGGAAAATTGTACCAATTGATCTTAAAGAGAAATAACTAGCATGCCTTGCTGAAAAGTAAAAGCTGTGTTTTGCTTATGACTTTGAAGCTCCTACCCTAATTATTTAATATATTAGCAACACATTGTTTATTAATGTTAGTTCTTTGTAGTTTACAGAGTGTTATGACTCATCTATCTTATTCAACCACTATGATAATCTAAGCACAGAGGGCAGTTATTACTCCTATTTTACCGGTGAGGCGGCTGAGGTTCCAACACACACTTAAGTGGTGGAGTCAGAGCTAGAACCTCCAGCTTTCTATTTGCTATAATTTTGCCTCCTAAACCGTAATGGATTTATATTATACAGTGGCTTAGAGAAAAGAAGAGGAAATTAGGAAGAGGTGTGAAGAATCGGTGTGCGGTACAAGTGAAATGCAGTGACTCAGAGCCGTGACCACTGAAGTGCTAAGCCGTGCCCCACGGCAGGTGTCAGAAAGCCCTTGGTAACCTCATAGCTAGCATATTAATTCTATTTTATTACAACCTTCAGTCAACCAGGGTTCAGCCCTCAAAGAGTTTATGAGCGAACATGGGGGTTATTTTCGTTAACTAGCACTTCATTTTATTGTATTGAGTAGCTACTCTCACTTCAACATTTCAACATTTATTGCAGGCTTCTTCCCTGCTAGGTGCCAGGGATACAAAGAGGATGAGGTAAGAGTCCCTGCCTAGAGGAATATCTAAGTGTGAAGCAGAATTTATAATTGTAGCTTACTTATGTAGAAATTCCCTTCCGTATAAGGGTAAACCAGGCTTTGACCTTTTTCTGAAACTTGTAATTTTTTAATAAGCAAACGCTTACCAGGATTAAAATGTACCCATTATTCTAGAAAAGTATATGGAGCAGGTTTTGGAGCTCAGTATTTCGTTCTACTTGTGAAAGGCTGTATAAGCGTGCAGAACGCACAACTTTGATTTGCCAGGGTTGAGAGGCGGCCAGTGGTGTGTAGTGCGGAGAATGAGGTGACTCATAATTCGGGAATGATTGTTTTGATCTCTCCCTGCAGTTTGTGTAGAACTTTGGCAGGGCGGCCAGCATAATTAACACTGCACCATCTAATTATAAACACGACTCTGTGGACAGTGGCTACTGAGAAGCAAGCCTGTACTGGATAATTTCCCAACTCGGCAGAATTACTTTAGAATGATGACTAGATAATGCTAAGTTTACTATAAACAAGTCTCTTTTTCTAGATAGTCCACGGAGTTACCATAGGGGAGAAATAATATCTGTGGATGTCTCACTAGATTATTTTTTTCAGGGCCTCTCTGAGCATTTCTTTATTGCAGTCCTTCTAACCTGTTCTTCTGAAAACAACAGTTAGGCATCTTCATGTTTATGGTGTACTCTTTTAGAGAGTAGGGGAAAGGGTCACATTTTTTCTAGTAATAGTTGAATTGATTTTTAAAAGGTGGAAGAAACTAGGGATTTGAAAAGTTGACATTGGGCTAGTGTAATGAAGAGGGAGAAAAGATAAGGCTGAGGAGAGTGAAGAGGGAGGGATAAGGAGACAGTGATGAAGTGGCCACAGCAGCCATGCATGCTTCAGAGAAACCGAGATGTTTGCAACATGTGTGTGGTCAGAGGCAGAGCCGGCACTGTGCTTGGTTGTGTGTGTTTTAGGGATTTGTAGCACTATGGCTGGCAGCCAAGGACCGATTTAAATAGTTAGTTTCTATGTAGGTTTGGCCATTGGGTCGCTGAGATTCAGAACAAAGGTGCTAACTGTAGAGATTGGTTTGACATAATTGTTGCCTGAACTACTGCTGCAGGATGGTTGTATTTCTGCAAAATGAGCCTCAGAGATGTGAAGGAAGCACTTTAAATCAAATGCTTAAAAATAAAACCTTTTTAAAAAAAAGTTTGGGTTCTCCTATTGAGAAATATGCGATTAAAACTTTAAATGTATACTTAAAACAGGATTTCCCTTTTTAAGAAAAAAATATGCAAAAATCAAAATACAGACTAGATGAGTTAAGTACAGCTTTTTGCTTAACACTTTTTTTACTTTGGAAGAGAGCCTAAGAGGTTTCCTTTAAATAGTAGCTCGCTGATGCATTTTGAAGGCTGGGATTTACCAAGAAAAACCATTTCCCCAGCTTTTTGTTTAAGAGTGGGGGAGAACATATGTGTTTTCTGAATTTGGGTCTAACTAGCATTATCACTGGCTAAATGATTTTGTGTTTGCCAGAAATTCTTGAAAGCGGGACAGATGTAAGACTATTGGGCTTGCTAAAGAGGATCTCTGTCTCTGGCCCAGGACCCAATTCTGATTTGTGTCTTTAATGAACCTAACTAGACTTTTGAAAAGTGAAAAATTGGTTTCGGGGATCTGCTAGGACTTGATATGTGTGGGTTTTTAGGTTGGTTTCTAGGAGAGTGTGATATAGAGCCAATAACACTGCTTTCCTGACCTCCAGCAGCGTTTTTGGCTTTGTCAGTTTTCTGTCGTTTCTGTTTTCTTGGATTTCATGGATTTCTGCCCTGTTCATTATTTCTTCACTTACTTAGGCTTAATTTGCTATTTTCTAGCTTCTTAGGGTGGGAGCTTATATCCTTGATCTTAAGCCTTTTTCTAGGATGTGTAATTAAACCATTAATTATCTCTCCAATTTTGATATATTATGTTTTTATTATTTATTTCAAATATTTTCTAAATCCTTTGTTGTTTATTCTTGGATTATTTGGAACTTTATTTTCTATTTTCTAATATCTAGAGTTTATCTAGGTAATTTATTGTTATTGTTCTTTTAATTGTTTCCATTGTGGTCAAAGAACATAGTCTTTAAAAAGACTATTTTATTCTTTTGAAGTTTATTGAGATTTATATTATGGCCCAGCATAGTGTCCATCTGTATTCTGCAGTTGTTTGGTATAATGTTCTATAAGTAATGCTACCAACCAATTAGGCCAAATTGGTTGGTAATAGTATTCAGATATTGTATGGCTTTACTTATTTGTTGTCTACTTGTCTATCAATTATGAAGAGAAACATGATAAATATCATCAATTATGGTTGTGTATGTTTTTGTTTCTCTCTTGAGTTTTGTCATTTTCTGTTTTATGAATTTTGAAGCTGTTATTAGGTACACGCATATTTAATATTATTATATTATCCTGATGAATTTTTTCTTTCATCATTATAAAATTTCATTCTATTTTAATTAACCTACTTGTGTATTTAAATTTAAAATGTATCTCTTATACATAGTGTATAGTTGAGTCTTGCTTTTTTGAATCCCATGTGACAATCTCCACCCTTTAGTAAGAATGTTTAATCCACTTACAATTCATGTAATTATTTATTTGGTTGGTTTTAAGTCTATCATTTTGCAATTTTTTTTTTTTTTTTTTTTAGCTGAGCCATCCTGCTACCTGTTGGCAGCTCAGCGGCTGCTCAGCTCGGGCTGGACTCGAACTGCTGTTGCTCAGAGCTCAAACTCTTGAGCGAGCTCTTAACCAACTGAGCCACTCGGCCGGCCCCTTTGCAATTTTTAAAATTTGTTTTTGTTTTTCTATTAATGCCTCTTTTTGGGTTAATTGGGTATTTTTAAATATTTCATTTTATTCTATTGGCTTCTTAACTATACATCTTTTAAATTAGTTTTTCAGTGATTGCTCTAGGGCTAATAATATGCATCCTCAACTTATTAAAGTCTGTTTATAGTCAGTATTGTACTACTTCACATTTTACACCTGACCCTTCTCACTTTTTGCTTCAGACTTTCTACTACTCACCTTACATTTACTATTTCTCTTTCGCAATTCACAAATGTAATTTAATATAATTCCTATTTACCCTCTCCATTCTTTGTGCTTTTGTTGTTTTTTATTTCTATATATGTTAAAAACTGCTAACACGTTGTTCTTGGTTTAAGCAGATAGTGTTGAAATACAGTCTTTTAAGGAAATTTTAAGAAAAAATAAAGAACATAAACTTTTAGATTTAGCCACTTATTCATCATTTCTGATATTCTTCTTTCCTTCCTGAAGATCTGAATTTCCATCTGGTATTTTTCTTCAGTCTGAAGACCCTCCTTTGTAATTTCTTGTAGTGCTCACCTGCTTGAGATGAATTCTGTCAGCTTTCATTTATTGGAAAGTGCCTTTATCTTGTTTTTGAAGGATATTTTCATTGGATACAGAATTCTGAGTTGACAATTTTTTTTTTCTTCCAGCCCCTTAAAAATGTTGTCTGTCATCTTCTGATCCCCATTATTGTGATGAAAAGTTAATATTTTTTCATTATTTTTCTCCTATATGTAACATACTGTTTTCATGCTTCTTTAAAGATTTTATATTTGGCCTTCAGCAGTTTGACCATGATGTAGCTAGGTATGATTTTCTTTATATTTATTGTTTTGGGAGTTTAATTAGCTTTATGGAGCTGGCAAATAATGTTTTCATCAAACTGAATAAAATTTTAACTATTATTTCTTCAAATTTTTTTTCTGCCTTATTCTCACAGTCTTCTGGGGCGCCTATTACATGTATGTTAGACCATCTGATATTGTCTCACAAATTTCTTGTGTTATGTTCATTTTTCTTCAATCTTTTTTTCTCTTTGTTCCTGAAATTGGTAATTGCTAGTGATCTGTGAAGTTCATGGACTCTTTCTTTTGCTAAGTCTACCAAGTCTAGTCAGTGATTTTTTTTCATTTTAGTTGTTGAACCTTTCAGTCCTAGAATTTCCATATTTTTCTCCCCTTTGGGTTTTTTTTTTTTATAGTTTCAGTTTCTCTGCTGAGATTCCCATCTGTTTATATGTCTTCCTTTATTATTGTTGTTGTTTCAACACATTTTTTTTATTCTTTGAGACATTTATAATAGCTGCTCTAAAGTTTCTACAAAATGCAATATTTGGGTCAATGTAAAGTCAGTTTCCAATGACTTATTTTTTCCTATGGATCACATTTTCTTGTTTCATTGAATGTCTAGTAGTTTTTTATTATGTTTTGGACAGTGTTGATACATTGTTGAGATGCTGAATTAAAAAAAATTTATTTGGAGAGTGTTGGTTTTTGTTTTACTAGGCAGCTTAGTTACTGGCTAATCAACATGTTTAGGCTTTTATATTTTGCTAGGGCAAATATGTAGAAAGCTCAAGGTTTTTTTCTTAGGCCCCTCTAACTTAGCAGGACTCATCCTCCAAATTCTGTATGCCCTATGAATTTTGTTAAGGCTTGGTTTTTTACTTTGTTAATGTGGGTTTAGAGTAGGCTTAGTTCTTGGGTGTGCTTTTGCTCCTAAAGTGAAGTGAGTTGATGCCCAGAGTGTTAATGAGTTCTTTTTGTGCTTAGACTGCTAATGTTTCCCTATTTTGCTTGACCTCTAGTATTTTTATTCCGTATTAATCTTATTACAGCTAATCCTTTGTGAGCCTCATGTAGTTATGTCCTGCCTTAGTTAAGGACTCTTAGGAAATCCTTGTACAAACTTTTATGGTTCCCCCTCTGCATCGTCCCCACTTCTCTGATGCCTTGTCTCTGCCTACCAGCCTAGCTTTGGTTGGACTCCAGCTCACTGAACTACAATTAGGAAAGTGGCCTTAGGCAGAGAACCAGAGCAAATGTGGGCTCACCTTTTCCTTCTGGCAGAGGTTACATTCTTGCTCTGTCTGTTATCCAGTACCTGCATATAGTTGCATTATTTTAATAGTTGTTTATAAGAAGAGGAAAAGTCTGGTACCAATTACTCTGTCATTTTGGAAGTAAAAATCTCCCACCACATTTTTATATGTGTTGAAGTGAACTTTAGGGATTTCATGAAAGGGAGAAATGAATGCTACTCTCTCTTATAACTAACCTAAGTAAAGTGAGCTGAAGGTGCTCATGAACTGAATCATTTCTCTCTGATTTTCCCACCTCCCACTCACAGTTATTCATTTACTTCTCCCTTATCTCTTCACAAGGGAGAGGGGAATAGAAGAGAGAAAGACCTTATTTGGATCCTGCATCCTGGGTTATGACCTTGTGCCTGTCAACTGGAAAATTAAATGTGGTTTGTGGAAAAGTGTTGTATATTGGAGTGAAAGTAAGAACACACATAGGACATTCTGTGTTTGTGTTTTATGGCACTGCTTATGCATTGAGATGTAAGGAAACAGGAAGTGTCAGGGAACAGCTTCAAAACTTGTTCTCTCTTAATGACTGCCCTTCAGATTCTGGTGAGATAATGATATATCTAAAGTTATAATTTAACATGAGCATTGGGATGGAGGGGCGGGTTGGATAATGTTTTGTCAGATTAGAGCTGTTAAAAAAATCACTTTTTTGTTCTAAATTTTAGTCTTTTTCTTTTTAAGTTTAAACTTCTTGAAAATCTCTTTAATGGATGAGGATTGCTCATAGGGAAATACTTTATTTGCTAATTAGCCATCGCTTCAGAAATTTAACCGTTTCCATTTGGAAATGATCTAGATGATATAAATGCTGTCTCTCGCCTGGAGTGTCTAGTGCTATTTAAATGTGCCATAGGGACCTCAGAAGGATAATCCTTTATTTTTAGGGCATGGCTTAAATATAGCAAGTTACTATATTACCTAATTGAATATAGTAAATCTTGTATGTGCCCAAGAAGGCTTATTTTAATTAGCCCTATTCTTTTAAAGTTGTTTTGTCTTGTTGATTTGGAAGTACACCCTATTTCATTTCATTTTCTCAGAAAACGTGATTGATGGTAGTTTAAAGGGATTAAGTCTGTGGGAAGTTTGCTCCTTTTTTTAACATTTTTTTTTAATTTAAGATTTTATTGGGGAATTGCGGGGAGGGGAACAGTGTTTCGGGAATTGGGGAAGGGGAACAGCCAAGTTGTTGTCCTTCAATCTTAGTTGTGGAGGGTGCAGCAAGCTCAGCTCCAAACCCAGTCGCGTCGCTCAGCTCAAGGTGTTGTGTTCAATTAATTGCGGTGGGTGTAGCTGCCATTCCATGCGGGAGTCGAACCAGCCCCCTTGTTGTTGACAGTGTGCGCTCTATCCACTGAGCCATCTGAGCAGCAGCTCAGTTTAAGGTACCGAGTTCAGGCTTAGTTGCGGGCAGGCGTAGCCCACCATCTCAACCAGGCAACCTTGTTGTTAGGTGCACGTGCTCTCACCAGCTGAGCCATCCTGCCACCTGTTGGCAAATCAGCGGCAGCTCAGCTCAGGCGCAGCTCAGTGGCCCATGTGGGAATCAAACTGGCAACCGTGTTGCTCAGAGATCTCACTCTTCAGCAAGCTCTTAACCAGCTGAGCCACTCTATTGGCCCTGGAAGTTTGCTCCTTTTAATTCAGGTTGTTCACCATGTTTGCCATAGCTTTACTTTTTTTTTTTTAAG
>NW_017731607.1:1618361-1634706 GCF_001890085.2 Hipposideros armiger
GGCAGCCCAGCTCCAGGTTGAGCTGTTGTTCAGCATCTCAGCTGTGGAAGGCAGTGTCACTGGCCCTCATATGTAGGATCCGAACCGGGGCCCTCTGGCGTCCCAAGCCAGTTCTTAACCATCGCGCCACTCGGCCGGCCCCATAGCTTTACTTTTTGTTATGTTTTTTTATAATAAGTTGAACTCCTCAGTTAATCACTTACTCTTTTGCCAGCACCCTCTATGCATTTTCCCTTAGCTGCTTCTCATCATATCCTCCTTACATATTTAACCCTGGATTACCATCTGCTTTCTCTACTTAAAACAAAAAGTTTTTTCATTTACTTTTTATTTGTAATTGTGGTAAAATACACATAACACACTTTCTTTTTTAGACCTGAGCTGGTAAGCACTGCTAACCACATTTATGGAGACTGGTGACTTGACATTTTCTAGTGGGTATTTACTGAACTTATCATCCATACTTTGTACTTGGGTCACCCTTTGTAAGTGTCCTACAAAATAGTAATGTTTTCCACATTTATAGGTGAGGAAATTGAAACTAAGACAAGTTTGGTAACCTGTTTGAGATCAAGCAGTCAGTAGAAGAGCCAGAATTTCAACCTCTGTCTGACGTTAGGCCTTTAACTCTGTACTATGCTATTAACCAAACATCTTCACCTGGCAATCTGACAAATATATTAAATATGTCATGTCCCATACCGAATGCCATCTCATAGCTCCATTCTCACTACTCTCTCCAAAGAAGTTTTATTTTTTTTAATAAAGAGAATATGAAAACCTGTATCTTAATCTCAATGAATGGCATTCCTTCTTCTAATTATCCAAGCCAGAATGTGTATGAAGAATTGACATCAACTTCCCTCTTTAATATGACTTGTAATCATGCCCTCCTTTTCACTTCCATTGCCATTGTCACAGTTGAGAACTTTATATCAACCTGGATTGCCATTATAGTGACAATCCAACTCATCGCTTCTCACATTACCTCTGATGAAAAATCAAGGTTTCTTGTTTTTAAATTTTTAATCCGTTGCAGAAAATTTGTAGGCATATAAAAGGTAAATTATTGGAAAACTGAAATGAAAAAAGACATGCAAAATATAAGCTTTATTTTTAAATTATTAAATTCTATAGACATAAAATTACTGTCAAATTGCTATAGAAGTTTTTAAATACTGATTTTTCTATGTGTATCCTGTCACAGACAAGTAACACAGTGTGCAGATTGGCAGTGGTCCACAGACAACGTCAAGGAGCACCAGTTAACGGTGTCTGATGAAAAGAAATGTCTTCAGTTTTCTTAGATTATAACCACATGGGCCTTTGTTATTTAAAACTGAAACATTTCAACTAGGACATTCTTTGCTTTTGGCTTATAGATAGCTTGTGTTTGTGGATTTAAGAGGCTTTAGAAAATTTCCTGTTTCTTTAGGATCCCTTTTATCAATACAAATAAATTCCATGAGAGCAAAGGGTAGTCGTGTGTTACGTTACAATTTAATGCTAAGATCAAAGGGTACCCGACTTAAGAAGCCAAAGCAACATTTTCTTAAATAGGTGTGAAGTACAGCCCTCATGGGCTACCTGTAATGAAAGTGATTTCCTCTGGTTTGATATATTTAATTTGATATAATTGTACACACCTACAAATTTGTTTCTAATGTGCAGTAAAATACAGCAGATAGGTCAATGTGTTCCATTTATGAAAGACTAAAATTCTACATAGTATTAATCTGACTGTGAGATAAATAGTAAAAGTAAGTTATCTGGATTTTGGCAGGCATCTGACTAAGCCCGTGTCACAGATTTGAAATTAATGACCTGCAAACAGGAGATGCTAAAATGGTCAGACTTGTAGATGACCTGTTGGCTTTAAATAGGGCATGGCTGAGGAATACAAAATACAGAAACAAACATCTAGGGGGATGGAATTCAGGGATGGGAATGCTCTAAATAGTAAGCTGAAATCATACCTAGAGTTGGTGTAGAAATTTATTAAATGATACCGTACTGCTCAGACCTCACTGTTGTCTGCATCAGGTCTGACAGACCAAAACACGGGCAAATGCCTAAGAGAACATGATTTTCCCATATGAGATAAGTAAGTCGTAAAAGGCTTTTTAGGTGTTTTAAAATAGAAAAGCAAATTAAGCAACTACCGGTAATCTGGAGCACACCAGGTATTAATAAACTACTACAGAAAATTTCTAACCATTAACTGTTCATTAAGAGTTAAAAAAAAATTTAAGTTCAATTGTAGCAATATTTGCTCTGTTAATGAAGTAAATGGCCCCCAAGCACAATTAACTATTAAAACAAAACTGCCATAAAAACTTGGGGCGCTATAGGAAGTTTAGGAGACTAAATTTCCAAAGCAGGATATTAGAACTATCACCCTTCTTCTATTTCCAGACCATTCCCAGGAGATGGATAGATGGCAGCTTGCTAAACCCATACCTAGAAAGTGATTAAAAAGTGTTATTCAAAGAAAACTTTTATTTAAAGTAGTATAGTTTTTATGAAGTTCAGGATAGATAGGAGGTAGGAAAAGACAACCTAATTGGTGTCTCTGTGCTCCCCAAAGCAACAATGGGTGAGTTGAAGTGAAAACAAAATGTATTTTTAAAAGGGAATAAAAAAATAATTTTTCTTAATTTACATTGTAGCAAGTTAAGCTGAGTTATGGAATAACGGGTCTTCACCAGGTGGGCTGGGATGGAAGGGGGAAATGATGACATTGCAGACAAAGGGAGCAGAGAGGAAGATGGCATGAACGAGCAGCCTGGCTATTCTCGGAATAGAAAGAAGTTTGGGGTGGCTGGAGCACACCCAGGAATGGAGTGTCTAGTGCTGACCATGGAGAAGGCTTAAACCAGTGCTTCTCAAGCTTATGGGCACATAAATCAGCTGAGAATTTGTTAAACTTCAATTCAGGGAAGGGACTTGGAGCCTGTCTACTCTTCCAAAAAGCTGCAATGTGTTGCAGATGCTCCATAGACCACACACTTTGAGTAGCAAGACTGTAAATTTTATCTTAATATTTATTGATACTTTGTTTCATGGGTTATGAGCTGCCATTGTTTAGTTATTTAGTATTTGTTGAATAGCACAAACTACATGGCATTTCTGTTAAACTAGATATTAAGTAATTTTATGTGTTTTTCTCTGCTAATGGCAAAATAATATTCTTGGCAACTTCATTGCCAAGCACAAAAGAAATAAATAATTTAGGTATAAGCTCTCATCCTTTATTGAATTAGTTGAGTAGAGGGATGCAATATATTAATGGAAAGAATCTAAAATTTATAATTAGATTTTTAGAAAGGGGCTCCAATGTCAGTTTTGTGACTAAATAACTGTGACATTATAGAGATAATTTTTGTTTGTTTGTTTTCTCATGTCTGAAATAATTATAATACTCCCCATTTTATAGTTGTTGTGAAGGTTAGAAATGATATGTATAAAGTGCCTCGTAGGGAAAGGTTAATAGGGGTTTCAACGATCAAATTGTTGAGATCCCTTAAAAGCTAAAATTCTATGATTCTTACATAAAGAACATTGAATAATCTGATCCTAGGAATTATTGATCTATATGTGATTATTTATCCATCTACTTTTTGAGTCTTTTCTTTCTCAGTGACTCTTAGCAAGTTGGAGAGTGTGGTTCTTTGTAGTTTATAAAAGCTCCCACCATTACCTCATCCCAAGATCCACTTAATACTCATGTCGTGTAATGTGGTTGTTACAGAGGGGAATATGTTGTGCTTCTGAATGCCCCAGAAGCATGAAAAAACAGGTTGGATTGTAATTTTATCTGATTTTTACAGTTCTTTTGTCTTTTTTAAAATTATTTCTTGGTTATGGAAATTTCCTATATAATTTGCCAACTTTCAGTTTGCTGTAGAACAGAAACATCACTCTTCTGGGAGGAAAAAATAACCCAGCCTGTTGCTTGACCACTATTTAGGACTATAACGGGGCATACCTGTGTGGGGCCCTCCTTAGGGACAATGGGACTCAGAGAAGAGACCCACAAAGGCCCTCAATGCAGGAATTCTGGGATTCTGGGGCCAGAACCCCAGAAAGGGGACATGGACTATGGGTGAGCACATCTCTGATCTTATTGACTCCTCACCCTGTGGGGTCAGGCACAGCCAGAGGCAGGCCAAAGCATCGCCCCTAAAGGCTCAGGACAAGAGTCCAGGTTGTTGGGCAGGAGTGTGTTAAGGAAATTAGTATTGAGTCTCGGATACCTTGTTTTGATACTAGTCTGTTTATTTTGCTTTCTTATTTCATGATCGTAGTGTACATTTATTTATGCGTGAGTTTTTAATGGATACAAGAAAATTATAAGCATCTTACTTAGTTCAGTAGCTCTGAGATGGAAATAAGTCTTAGTAATAAAAAAAAAATCTTAAAAGTGGTCTTGTTAGCAGACAGCTTATTATGAGCTTTTCTTCCTAACTCTGTGCCTTGTCCTTATGTTTTGGTATTTTAGATCGGCTTCAGCTCCCCAGGAACATGATTGAAAACAGCATGTTTGAGGAAGAACCAGATGTGGTGGATTTAGCCAAAGAGCCTTGTTTACACCCTCTGGAGCCTGACGAGGTGGAATATGAGCCCCGGGGCTCCCGACTGCTGGTGCGCGGTCTTGGTGAGCATGAGATGGACGAGGACGAAGAGGATTACGAGTCATCTGCAAAGCTGCTGGGCATGTCCTTCATGAACAGAAGCTCAGGCCTTCGGAACAGTGTGGCCGGCTACAGGCAGAGCCCAGATGGACCCTGTTCCGTGCCCTCGGCGAGGACCATAGGGGTCTGCGCTTTGGTCATTTTGGTCGCTGTTTCTGTAATCATGGTGATTTATCTACTGCCCAGGTGTACCTTTACCAAAGAAGGGTGCCATAAGAAAAACCAATCCATGGGACTAATCCAGCCGGTTGCGACCAATGGGAAGCTGTTTCCGTGGGCTCAAGACAGGCTGCCCACTGCCATCATGCCACTACGCTATGAACTTACCCTACACCCAAACCTAACCTCAATGACATTTACAGGTTCTGTGACGATTTCACTCCAGGCTCTTCAGGCCACTTGGAATATTATTCTTCACAGCAAATGCCATAATATTTCAAGAGCGACCTTTATGTCAGCAGCTTCAAGCCAGGAAAAACAAGTTGAGGTCTTGGAATATCCATTTCATGAACAAATCGCCATTGTCGCCCCTGAAACCCTTCTTGAAGGGCAGAATTATACCTTGAAGATAGAGTACTCAGCCAATATATCTAGCTCTTACAGTGGGTTTTATGGCATCTCCTACACAGATGAAAGTAAAGAGAAAAAGTATGTAGCCCTCTGAAATGATCCTGCCCCTTTGCTCTCTGATGACTTCTGCAGTCTGTATTCCTTTGCCCATACCAGAGACATGAACTGCAATTTTTAAAAATTTAGGATGTTACGTGTAAAATAGTAGAAGAGTGATTTGGAAGAATGTACTGTTTCTCTTTTAATTGAAGCCTTGAGCATATATCATATATCATGGCGGGGGTGGGAGGAAATGCTGATGGAAGGAAATGGATAAAGATTATATCACTTACAATCTATCACGAAAACTTATGTTATCTTGAGCTTTTTACATTTTATAAGATGAATCTCGTTTTCTCTCACCTTATGAGATCTTGATCGGAAGCACAGAGGAAAGAATATGGATTATTCTTTAAGAGCTATTTTCTTAATGTGCAGAACTTTTAGGAAGTACTTAGTGAGACGGAGAAAAAGGGTGTGAAGAAGTGTTGTATGCTTACATGTATCATTTTTAGTATTCTTAATCTTTACTGGTTTGTTTTCTAAAAATGCTACTCTTTCGAATTTCTGATGGAAATTTTTTAAAAATCTAGAAGAGACTTAATTTGGTTTTTAAAGCAGTGACTCAAAACATAAAAGCATTTTCAGCCCCCTATTTGGACCATATATTTTGTACTTTAATCTTAGTATCCATAGCTTATAGTTCAAATTTCCTGAAAAATGCAGAGCATGCTGCAAACAGGTTATTGTTAATTAGCATAATGTCAGTCCTCTTGTGTGCACAAAGTGCTGTGAGATCTGCTTAATGCAGTTGAAACATTTTCTCATATTACTTTGTAAACCAGTTTGTGAATTACTAATGCTGGCCATTTGGCTACTGTATGTTGGTGTATTGAGGAAACTAGAGACAAATATTTTAAATCTATTTGAGGAAGTTTTGTTATCCTTAAATGGAGAAAGAGACAAAAGCAGGATCTGCAGTCCTATTCAGATTAGTAATTTTTCTCGTGTCCCTTTATGCAATACTTGGCATGCTGGCTCTTCATGAGATCTGACATTAAAAGCAAGTTGATAACTGCAATAGCAGCTCGGGCCTCTTGGCTTTACTTCTCCTTCTATAATCTCTATTATCTTTAGTAACTGTAGGATATATCTATATAAAAACAATGTTCTTAGTATGCAAGCAAACTTTTAAGACAAATCCTTTATCATCTCTTCCAATCAGATTGGTGCTCTTGAGTCACTTGGACCTACTACTATATAACGGGAAGAAAAACATCATGTGGCAGAATAAGGCAATTTGGAGAATGGTCACTTATTCACTCCTGCCATGGGCTGGATTGAGTTGTGGAAAATGCTAGAAAAATGGAAGACAGTTTCTTAAAATCAAGAAACAAAGTATTAAAAAAATAGTATTTTAAAAATTAGTCTGTGAAACTGCTGTTACAAAAAAATATACACATTCATTAACCACTCTGGTTCAGTAAAATGAATGTTCTACATAAATGTATATCTGGATGTAAGATTAAAGTATGTACAGAGGATTATTTATACCTTTCAAGATGTCTGAAAACTATAATTCAAAGCAAGTTTTTGGTCTTTTTCCCACTTTTAATTTTGCTTAGTTCTATTAGAGAAGTTTTTGTACTCCCTCCCCACCCCGAGGTATAGTAAGAATAAATATTTAAACAAATAGGTAAAGTATTAAGGGATATATTCCTTATTGATTGGAAAATCCGAACATATGTAAATGCCAAACACAAATTTACATTGCTTATGGTAAGGGAACATTACCAACATCATCTAAGAGGTGGAGATGGTCAGTAACCTTGAAATTAAATCTAGAAGTTGATGATAGACTTAAGGTTCTAAATAACAAACTGACATGGAAGGAACTCGTAAACAAATTTAGGGTGGGGATGTGTTTTATATTTTTGTCTTTCAATGTGTCTTTTGCTTGAACCCTTGAAGCATCCTCTGAACTGATCTCCTGGCTTCTTCTCACAGTTTCCTCCTCCTCTTGCACCCATCTTCTACCTTGTTGGTCTTTGGCTTACGATGCTTCAGTAGTAGTTCCTCATTTCCAACAGGATTTAGTTTAAGGTCTTTCAAAACCTGACCCTTCTTTTTTTCACAGACCTCACTTGCCATGATGAACTTCATATGCACTTTCCTAAATTCCAGTGATAATCATGGCCCATATTTGCTGAACACTGAAGTACTACAAACTTCCAAGCATTTTATATGTTTAGTTGTTTGGCCTATCAAACCCACTATTAATATTTTATTCATTTTACAGATGAGGAGGCAGAGACACATAAAGTGATTCATCCAACATCTTACGGCTTAGCAGGTAGAGAAGGGGAACTCAAAGCCAAGGTCATTTTAACTAACAGCCGTTTTCTTAACCACTATGGTGTACTGCCTCCCTCATTCATTCTTTTCCATTATGCATTGTTATATCCTCGGTGCTTTGAATTCTCTTACCTGACCCCCTGCTGATTCATAATTGTCTTCAGCACTGCTGGAGGTAGTACTCAAACTGCAACTACTATTTCTGAAAGCAAATGCAGTCGCTACTGCAAGAATAAGTTTCAAGACATTCAACACAGGAATAGGTAGGACAGATTCTAAGTATCATCAAGCGGCAGCCTTCTCTAAGGGACTTTTATGGGAGAGTTATTATTGCATCTCTTTTAACAATAATTTAAGATTTAATTTGTCTTACAATATCACGATCCAGTTTTTATCCAAAGTGGTGATCCAAGTATAGACTCTCTTATATGAAGAGTATGGATATCATCAAACTTTATCCCCTGGTTCCTTGTGGCCCTCTTCCAAAATCTGTTAACTGGATGAAAATTTGGGAGTGGGATGAAGAAATGTAATGTTAGAAATATGTTTACATTGTTTTGTGTATGTTGATTGTTATCTTTCTTGCAGTTTATCCAATAGAAACAGTTATTTGGCAAATCCTTACCAGGAAAAAGTATAATGCTTTTAAGTGTGAAAGAATAATTATGACTCTGTAGCATTTATAATAAACATCATCTATGTAGGACTTTATGGCATACAAGTAATTTTTATTACGAATAGTTTTATTTGATTCTAACAAAAACCCTAGGTGTTTGTCAGGGGATCCTACCTCAATCCTAATTTAATAAATAAGGGAATTGAGACGTAGGTCACTGATTCGCCTGAAGTCGTGTGGCTGGTAAATTGCACAGTTTATATTTTCTGACTCCAAATCCCACACACTTTTCTACTTATCTTTTAAAAGTGGAAACTAAGCCCTAAGCAAGCAAGGCTGTCATATCTAAAGTGGTGGTTGTGTGTGTACCATGTTGATGGTACCTGCAGTATACACACTAGGGCCACCGCACTTGCCCTCATTACTCTATGGCCATGTTTGGATGATTTCCCAAATGCAAATCTGTTTTATTCCTCTGCTTAATTAAAAATCTGCCTTTCTCCTCTTTTCCTTTTTTTCTTTAAAAATATTTTTGGGGAACAGTGTGTTTTTCCAGGACCCATCAGCTCCAAGTCAAGTAGTTGTCTTCAATCTAGTTGTGGAGGGCTCAGCTCCATGGCCCATGTGGGAATCGAACCAGCAACCTTGGTTTATGAGCCTGTGCCCTAACCACCTGAGCTAACTGGCTGCCCCTCCTCTTTTGCTTTTTTTACTTTTCTCCCAGCCTCTAATTGAGGACTTTTATATGAGTCAAATTCTCAAGTGTCATTGCTGTGCTGTGGGAAGGGGAGGGAAATGTTTGATTCTTTCCTGAAGAGAGTAAAGGAGACCAGCATACTACAGGACACCGAGTTTTCTCAGTCTTCATGAAAGTGCAAGTTGTGAGTTTGAGGGTTAGTGTGTGTGATGAAGCCGGTGTCTGTACAGATGACGGATGGCAATTAATGACCACCCTTCATACTGATCTTCTATCAGAAGCCCTTTTAAGACCTACCTTTGTGGCTTTGTCTCCAGCTCTATTGGCCAGCCATCTCCAGTCCCTGAGCATGCACTGCTCTTTCCTTGTGCTTCCCACTGTTTCTAGAATGTGCACTCTTCCCTTCTCTACCTTTTCAAATATTCCTCGTTTTTTAAGGCCCTCTTCAGATTTTGTCAGCCATTTTCCTTACAGCGTCTCAACTACTAGTCAGAATTTATTTCCTTCCCTTTGTTTTCACTGTTATGTCATGATTTGCTGCCTGACAAGTTTACCTCTCCCAGTAGATTGTGGATCCTTTAATAACTGGGATTACATATATGATGTGTATCTTACTATCCCCGTACTTGGCAGGTTGCCTTGAATAGTAGGTGCTTGATAACTATTGGATAAATTTGCATTTGTTTTAGGTACTTTGCAGCAACTCAGTTTGAACCGCTGGCAGCTAGATCTGCTTTTCCTTGTTTTGATGAACCAGCGTTTAAAGCCACATTCATCATCAGGATCATAAGGGAGGAGCAATACACTGCTTTATCCAATATGCCTAAGGTACCGTTCTGTTCCTGGATTATAAAGTCTTTGAGTGGGTCTCTTTCTTTGTTATGAATACTTGAATTTCTCTTTGCCATACTGTTGAGAATGATTAAGATCTCATACATTCTTATTCTTTCTTAAGATATATAAATACAAGTTAAAATATATGTTGAAATCAATTGGGAAGTCAGCCTGAGGAGCACTTAAGAAAAAGACCTGCTGGATGTGGAATGTATGGTCAGGAAATATGAAATATGTACTACATATTAAAGTTGTATAAAAATTATTAATATTATAAACGAGTGCTGAAGGTCACAGTGATATTTCCTGAGATATGGTGAATTTGCTATTCTAAACAGTGAAACTTGATAGTGTTGAATCTCGATTGACCTTGCTGTTTTACTGCTTATTGAAAAATGAGGATTGTAATGTGGAGGTTTAACAAGAACACAAACGTCTGTCTTGGATATAAGCTCTGCATGGGAGGCAGGAAGGGTAAAACCAAGCAGGATTGTTTTTGTGCTACACAGAACTTGGGGATCCTTTTGTTGACACCCGAGGGGCTGTGTGCAGCCTGACAGGAGCCTCTAAGAACCCATGTGACTGGGGAAGAGGGGCAGCCACAGCTGACAAGCTATGGAGCTCACCCGTGTGGGCAGGAGAGGGCATGAGCTGTCCTTCAACAGGGACATCACATCAACAGCTCCACTCCCAGCCATATTCTCAAAGAGGAGGGTGCCTACTTGCCTCATATCCCAAAACATACCTGAATTCTTGGTCAGAAAACCCTGTAAGGTTGCGTGCATTCCCCCATCTTGTGCGTATTGTAGACTTCTCTAGTGACTTATGTCTTCGATCCCACTTAACCTTCTTGGGGTTATCAGCATGGTATTTTCTGAAGCCATTTCAGACATCTTGGAGGGATAGCCCAGCTGTAGCTCCTTCTGTGAATGTATTGGGTTGTCAGAAAAGTCATGACACATTTGTGCAACGAAAAACATAGAAAAAATATGTCATGACTTTTCCGACAACCCAATATTTGTAGCACTAGAGAAGAGCACTCCTAGGTCATAAGGAAGGGTGGTGTTTTAAAGGGGAGAAACAGAGCACTGTTACTTACTGCCTCTAACTTATACATTTATTTAAAGCCATCTGTTGAGACTAAAAGCTCCTTAAGGATTTTCACTGTAATTAGCGTATCTTCATGATGAAGGCTAGTAGAACATACCGAGACTAAGGGCCATGCTCTGTTTAGAAACGTGTGCTAAGAGATTAAAACATTCCAACACCTTTAATAATTTCCTATTTGGATTTTTAGTTTCTCAGTTTTTGTTTTGTTTTGTTTTGTTTTTGTCACGGTCATTTATTCCCATAGTTACAGAACTGTCATCTTTTCCCTTTGCTTATAGACATCATCAGTCCCTGTAGAAGATGGACTTGTTCAGGATGAGTTTTCTGAGAGCGTGAAGATGAGCACTTACCTAGTTGCTTTCATTGTCGGGGAGATGAAGAACCTGAGTCAGGACGTAAATGGAACCCTGGTATGTTGTTGTGGTATTTGTCTTGAAAGAGGTTAAGAGGAATTCTTTAATGATTTCTGATAACTGCTTTATGAAGGAAAACAAGCTTTTGGATCACAACTCTGGCATTGCATGCCAGAAATGTTACTTTTTGCTTAGTTGTTATTTACTGCTACTAATTGAATACCTAAAAGTCAATAATTTCCAGGTTTCTTTTAATTTTACTTTTAAAAGTGAATTCCAGTAAGACAATATGTGTATAATAAAGCTTCCAGAACTGTTGTCTACACTATGGTGGTCACTAGCTTAATGTGACTATTTAGATTAAAATTAAAATTATACAACAGTATCATGCTGAATAAGATGTCCTTCATTCATGTCCCTCCACTCCCACACCACCACCAACAATTTGGCATCCATCCATCCATAGACAAAAATGCCTTTGTGAAAGCTGTGCAATCCAGCACCATATGCCAAGGGACCTGGAGGAGTCTTCCCACCCATGCATACAGATCTTGGTCCTTGCAGTGGCCTGTGAAATGGCTCCATGGTTTGAGAGTGCCTGAAAAACACTGTCTTAGACAAGAGAGCCTTTTTGGAAGTCCAGATTTTCAGCAGAAAAAGTTATAGCACATTGTTGGAGCAAAAAAAAAATATATGAATTTGGATGCATTGGAGAGGGCAGATGGTAAAAACTGGAGGAGATAACTACTACTTCTGATATGAAAACAGAAACACAAAACTTCAAGGAGCATGAAGAATCAAGGAAACATGACACCATCAAAGGAGCACAATAATCTTCCAGTAACTGATCCCCAAAACATGAAGAGCTACCCAATAAAGAATTCACAATAGCTGTTTTAAGGAAATTTAATGAACTACAAGAAAATGCAGACAATTCGGTGAAATCAGGAAACAATACCAAACAAAATGAGAAGTTTAACAAAGACATATAAATCATAAAAAGAAACCAAACAGAAATTCTGGGGCTGAAGAATACAATGAATGAAAATGAAAAATGGAATAGAGACCATCAATAGCAGAATGGATCAAGCAGAAGAAAAAATTGGTGAGTTAGAAGGCAGGAAATTTGATATTATGTGTTCAGAGGAGAACAAAGAAAAAAGCATGAAGCATAGTGAAGAAAGCCTGCGTGATATATGGGACACCATCAAAAAAAAAAATTGTGAATTGTTGGAGTTCCAGAAGGAAACAGAGGGAGAAGAGGGCAGAAAGCTTATTTATAAATAATAGCCAAGAACTTCCCAAATATGGAGAGAGATTTGGATATCCAAGTTCATGAAGCTCATAGGTTACCAAACAAACTCACCTTAAAGATATCTTCTCCAAGACACATTATAATACAATTGTCAAAATCACAGAGAATCTTAAAAGCAGCAAAGTAAAAGAAGTTTGAAACTTAACAAGGGAACCCCCATATATTTATCAGTGGATTTCTCAACAGAAACCTTAGAGACCAGGAGAGAGACAGATGATATATCCAAAGTGCTGAAAGAAGAAAAAAAAAATGCCAACAAAGAATACTCTATCCAGCAAAGTTATCCTTCAGAAATGAAGGAGAGATAAAAGACTTTCCTAGACAAACAAAAGCGGAGGGAGTCCATTACTAAACCTTCCTTATAAAAAATGCTAAAAGGAGCGCTCCAAGCTGAAATGAAAGGATGATTGATAATTATTAACATGAAAACAACAAAATCACAACACACTAGTAAAGGTAAGTATATAGTCAAATTCAGAATACTCTTAACACTGTAATATGGCGGTGTGTGCATCCTATGGCATGCATCAAAAGGAGCTCTAAGAGATAATTGCCTACATTAAGGTAAAAGAAAGATCTCAAATGAACACCTGACTTTACACCTCAAGGAACTAGAAACATAAAAATAAACTCAACCCAAAATTAACAGAAGGAAGGAAATAAAGATCGGAGCAGAAATAAACGAAATGGATACTGGAAAAAACATAGGAAAGATCAGTGAAACCAAGAGCTGGTTTTTTTTGAAAGATAAACGAAAATGACAAACCTTTAGCTAGACTAAGAATAAAAGAAGACTCAAAATCAGACATGAAAGAGGAGACATTACAACTGATACCACAGAAATACAAAGGATCGTAAGAGACTACTATGAACAATTATAGGCCAACAAATTGGTTAATCTTGAAGAAATGGATAAATTCCTAGAAATACACAAAACCTACCAAAACTGAATAATGAAGACATAAAAAATCTGAACAGATCAGTAATAAGTAAAGAGATTGAATCAGTAATCAAACACCTCCCAACAAAGAAAAGCTCAGTATGAGATGGTTTCTCAGGTGAATCTACCAAACATTAAAAAAAAAAAAAATTACTGTTAGTCTTTCCCAAACTCTTCTAAAAAATTGAAGAGGAGGGAACACTACCAAATTCATTTTACGAGGTCAACATTACCCTGATACCAAAGCCAAATAGAGACACTACAAGAAAAGAAAACGATAGGCCAGTATCCCTGGTGAATATAGATGCAATAGATGTCTGTGCATAAAATTCTCAACAAAATATTAGCAAACTGACTTCAACAGCACATTAAAAGGATATACACCATGATCAAGTGGAATCTATCCCTGGGATGCAAGGATGGTTTAACATACACAAATCAGTTAATGTGCTACATCACATTAATAGAATGAAAGATAAATATTGTATGATCAATAGATGCAGGAAAAGCATTTGACAAAATAAAACTTCCTTTCGTGATAAAAACTCTCATCAAATTGGGTATAGAAGGACCATACTTCAACATAATAAAGACCAGATATGACAAACCCACAGTTAACATCATACCCATCATTGAAAGCTTGAAAGCTTTTCCTCTTAAGATCAGGAACAAGACAAGGATGCCCACTCTTACCACTTTTATGTTTTCACAGAAATACAAAAAAATAATCCTAAAATTTGTATGGAACCACAATAGTCAAAGCAATCTTGAGAAAGAACAAAACTAGAGGTATCACATTTCCTTATTTCAAACTATGCTGCAAGACTATAGAAATCAGAACAGTATGGCACTGACACAAAAATAGACACACAGACCAATGGAACAGAATCAAAGGCCAAGAAATAAACTGCTGCATATATGGTCAGCTAATACTCGACAAGAGAACCAAGACTACTCAATGGGGAAGGGATAGTCCGTTCAGTAAAATGGTGCTGGGAAAACTGGACAATCACATGCAGAAAAAAGAAATCAGACCTTTCTCTTATACGACTCACAGAAATTAACTCGAAACGAATTATAAACTTAAAGGTAAAACCTGAAACTGTAAAACTCCTACAAGAAAACATAGGAAAAAACTCCTTGATACTGGTTTTAGCAACAGTTATTTTGTATATAACACTAAATGTGCAAGCAAGAAAAGCAAAGATAACAAACTAAAGCTTCTTAACAAGAAAAGAAAGAAAACAAACAGGCAATCTACAGAATGGGAGAAAATATTTGCAAACCTAAAATAGATAAGAAACTCATACAACTCCATAGCAAAGAATCAAACAATCCAGTGAAAAATGGACAGAGGAATTGAATAGACATTTCTCCAAAGAAGACCTATAAATGACCAACAAGTACATGAAAAGGTGCTCTCATCACTAATCACAAGGGAAATGCAAATGAAAACCTCAATGAGATATCTCCTCATGCCTGTCAGAATGACTGTCATCAAAAAGGCAAGAGATAACAAGGATTGGTGAGGATATGGAGAAAGAGGAACCCTTATGCACTGTTGGTGGGATTGTAAATTGGTGTAGTCACTATGGAAAACATTATGGAGGTTTCTCAAAAAATGAAAAATTTAACTACCATATGATCCAGCAATTCCACTTCTGGATATTGTGTGTGTGTGTGAATGTGTATGTGTGTGTGTGTGTATACGTATATGTGTGTATATGTATATGTGTGTGTGAGTATATACCGGGGTGCCAAAAAAACGTATGCAAGTGGACACTGGCCAACATTGCTCAAGCAATATTTTGCCATAATCACAAGTGATAAATGACATAAGTAGGAAAAGAAAGACAGAATGTGTGATTTCACTTATATGTGGAATCTAAAAAAGCCAGATTCCTAGAAACAGAGAGTAGGATGGTGGTTGCCAGGGGATGGGGAGTGGGGGAAATGGGGAGATGTTGATCAAAGGGTACAAACTTCCTGTTATAAGATGAATAAGTCCTGGAGATCTAATGTACAGTATGGTGATCATAGTTAACAATATTGTATCATATAAATGAAAGTTGCTAAGAGAGTAAATGTTCTCACCGCAAGAAAGAAATGGTAATTATGTGAGGTGATGGAGGTGTTAACTATTATAATACTACTGTGGTAATCACATTTCACAATATATAAATACGTTAAATCAACACAAAAGTATACCTTAAACTTACTATTATATGTTAATTGTATCATTAAATCTGAAAAAAATTAAATTTAAAGTTTACTTCCTCAATCTCAGTAGCCATATTTTTAGTGTTCTTGTGACTAGTGGCTACCATATTGGATATCACCAATGCTGAATATTTCTATCAATGCAGACAATTTTATTGAGCAACACTAAACATAGAACATTGTGCACTTCAAAGATAGTGTAAAAATGTAGTTAAAAGAAAAACTCCAGGTTGTAAAAGTTAGTTGAATCTTCCTTTCTTAAAAAACACGCCCTGATTGAGTTTTTTTCATCTTAATTAGTAAAATTGTTAAAGGGTCTGGTGTGTCCGTGATTTGTGAAAATTGATTATTTGTTTTAATTAGGCTCCTCTGCTTTTCTTTGTCATTAGTACCTGCCTATAAATGATTTTTGATTGGATTTTATGATTTAATTTTATAGTAGAGACCTAGTAAAGCTAATATTTTCACATACTGACTATTTGGGTTCAAATTTATTCTGTATAGCTTACTAGCTGTGTGCCCTTGGACATACTACTCTGTAATCACCTTCCACAATTCTTATACTATATTGCCTAAATTAGCCTGTCCTCTCAAGGGTTAAA
>NW_017731607.1:1634811-1652837 GCF_001890085.2 Hipposideros armiger
TCACGGCTGCTCAGCTCGGGCTGACTCGAACCACTGTTGCTCAGAGCTCAAACTCTTGAGCGAGCTCTTAACCAACTGAGCCACTCAGCTGGCCTCATCTTTATCATTTTTAATGCTACCCAGTAATAAATGTGTTTTGGAAAAATTACGGTTGTACAGATAAACAATTGTTTTTTTAATTGTATCTCTTTATAGCCGGAAAGGGGGAAGAATCTAACATACATCGAGTTATGCCCTGGGCTGGCAGCTGTTTTAGGCACTCATTTATAAACATCTTTTCATTTAATAAACCAGTTGAAAGGGAGGTATTAGCCCCATATTGCTGATGAAGAAACAGTGACTGTCTCAGAGAAGTAGTTGACCCAAAATTATATAGCCAGTAAGTGATAGTCAGAATTGTACTGTCCACAACGATATGCTGCTTCTTACACCAAATGACTTAGATATTTTCTGTAGATATGGTGACCAGAAATTCAAACTTGGAGTCTAACAAAGGATTTTTTTTTTATGGTAAAATGTAGTAATCTGGAGGATGGGTTCTATTTTGTAATATCTGACATTAGGCCTATTTCATAAGATTCAGGAATAAGGCCGTAGGGCTTTATTGACTAATGTCAATCTTACTAAACAACTAAAAATGCCAAAGTTCACTGTAGATTATTAAACATCTCGCATTCAGTGGAAAAGATTACTAAATTGTCAAAGGCCTGAAGAAAGAGGGACATTTGTTTTATTATTTGTGTCTATTCTGCAGTGGTACTTAAACCTCTCCCTATCCTCAGGAATGCCAGAGTTACCTAGAAAATTCCAGGCCAATTTTGAAATCCACTGCTTTTATCTGTTTGTCTTGAGGTTTTTGTTTTCTTTGCCATTACCTGATTTTGTTTTTGCCATAAGCAGGTCTAATTTGTAGACCAATGGTAGTTAGTCAGATGTGGACACCATGTCTTTTTCACATTCAAACAGAACCTTCAACGGTATTATCCATGTCGAGTTATAATTTTAGTTTATTCATATTCAGTTAGGAGCATGGCTTAGTTCCAAATTTCCACTAACAGGATTTCTACCTCAAGTGTCTCTCCATCAAGCAGAGACATTCATTGTACATAATTTATATCATTCTTCTAAAGTCCCATCTAATCAGTTATTCTGGATAGATTTGGGTTTTTTTGTTTGTTTTTTGTTTTTTTTAGCTGAGCCATCCTGCTACCTGTTGGCAGCTTAGCGGCTGCTCAGCTCGGGCCGGGACTTGAACCACTGTTGCTCAGAGCTCAAACTCTTGAGCGAGCTCTTAACCAACTGAGCCACTCGGCCGGCCCTGGATAGATTTGATACTGGTGGATTTTTTTTTTTTTAAGGAATTTTTGCTTTTTGTGTGTTCAGCTGGTATTTTTCAGAAGCAGGCTATATTATTATCCTTTGAGGGGGTGAGGTTTAGTTCTGCTTTTGTTTTATCTCATTTTTGCTTTTATTAAATTATGGAACAGATTAAGTTAAACCTAACAAATCTTAAGGAACCCTTTGCTCTGAGAGCTGACCAGGAGCCTTCAGTTGTGTCTTTTAGAAATCTCCCAATGGTCTTAGCAAGAGATCTTGCAGGACAAGCTTTAGGTTGTGAGTGTTAAGGCCTGAGCACCAGCTGAGTTCCATTTAGCAGTGTTTAGAGTGCTCTTCCCAATACCAGAACGTTGCTGAAGACTTGTTTTGTTAAACTGGGTCGCTCTCTGTTTATTTCTCACTGCTTCTGTTGCTCTTAAAACAAGCTTGATGATGGTTACAGTGACCACATGATTTATCTCTAGTGAGAACTCATAGCACGTGTTCTTTTTTTATAAAAAGAAAAGAAATAGAGGAAAAAGGAAATATCAAAATGCTTTCCCCCCTAATTATTGTGTTCCAGAAATGGGACTAAGTGGATCTTTGATCAGATTGCAGTTCCATGCGAACTTCTTTTTTTCTTCCTTTACCTTTCCTTTAAGGAAAGGTGTTTTCACACACAGTGATGGGAGTGGCCAAACGGTGTGTCTGGCAGAAGGATGTTTGAGGAGGAATCTGGGGTATATAGGTCATGTTTCTATTGGCATAGCATCTTCTAGGTGATTATGTCAACTATAACATAAAATATGTAAGCCTGGAAATAACAGGCAGAGGTAATAATGGCATCTCAAATTCCAAGTGATTGTGATATAGTCATTTATAATGGCAGTTAGAGATTTAAAAAGAATATATCAGGCTTTTAAAAATTATTTTAGCACTAACATTGACTTCGTGGGGAACGATGTAGGAAGTGCATGTGAGCAGGATGAGCTTGTGGTTCCCTTGGCAGGTGGTGACTACATTTGATAAGCTGTGGTCACAGCCACGTACCAAGGGCTGCATGTGGCAGTGCTGGGCTGGTGAAGTGCACGTGGCCACATGCTGTGTGAGATTACATTTCTCACACATATGAGAGTGCAACATGTTTTTAACTGGCTAACTCTAGTTCTAGACACTTCATTCTTCAAGTAGCTGTTGCCACAGATGCTCTATTCACACATATTTTGCCAACTTCTGAGGAGACTCTGTTGACAGTAATGATAATAGCTACCATTTATTGAACCCTTATATTGTGTCAGGTACTATTTTAAGTTCTATCAGTGTATTGGGTTGTCGGAAAAGTCATGATGCATTTTTGCATTGAAAAACAGAAAAATATGTCATGACTTTCCCGACAACCCAATATTTAGCTCATTTAATGCTCACAGCAGCCTTGTGAGGGTGGGAGCCACTTTTATCAGATAAGCAGCCTGAGGTTAACTAATCTGCTCAAGTCACACAACTAGCAGTAATTTGAGCCTGGCACTCTAACTACAGAGCCTGCACACTTAATTTTATTGTTCATTTACGTAATTTTTTTTTCTTTACATTTAATTTTTATGCTATGTTTCCTCCATGTTTCTGTGATTAATGCATATGTTCTGTAGACTAAAGACCCACATAAGGGCGATGATGGCTGGAATGTATTTGACCTCTTAGAAATTGTTGATAGGTTTTCAGTTCTTTAATGGGAGACTAAAATTGATTTAGAGTTAGAGTCCACCAATGTATTTTGTCCAAATGATGAATTATTCATTAAGTCTTCATTTCCCACCTATTGATATCTTTATTTTGCTGTTTTTATTTTCTGCTATATCTTGTCCATATCCCATTTTCCAGGTGAGTATACAGGGTTGTTGTTTTTTTTTCAATTGAAAAACAATCAATTGTTTTTTAAAACCCATTGCTTTTAACATAATTGCTTAAATTTTGCCTTTTGACACTTATTGAATAAGACATTTACAGTTAGTCACATCGTATGTGTTTAACTTATGCACTTAGCAAAAGAGAAAGAATAACAATTTAAATAACGCAGGTGACTGCATCTCCCTTCCCCCTGAGTGAGCATGTGCCCCGGAGTGAACGGGCAGTGGCATGAGTTTATCATCCCCGTGAGGTGGTTTTGGTTACTTTGTGCCACTCACTATGTGTTTCATTCTGCTGGGGATAGTTATTTTTTATACAACATGGTCCATAAAAACAGGCCGACAAGTGGGAAAAAGTAAGCTGCCCCAAAGCTGGACGAAAACTATCTGTGCCACGCTTACTGAAAGAGAATGTATTGGTCTCTAATAGGTTTTTCCAGGGTAATTTCAACGTATGTTCAATTTCTGCCTGTGTGTTTACTTTAGAATTAACTCCCTATTAAGATGTGATTCCTCTGTACTAAATGTCTGCTCGATGCCAAGCACTGTTACAAGAATGAAAATTTGGCTTTGTCCTTCAAATAATTCAGCATTCATAGCTAACAGTCAACAAAGGGGAATTGTAGGTAATAGAGAGAAAGAGAAGAGCATCATAAAATTAAATGGGCAAATGCTTATAAATTGCTAAAATATGACCCAAAATAGTTTATTTTCGATGGTAAGTTAACCTAAAAAAAAAGGAATTACCAAGTTTTTTGTTCGTTTTTTTGACATGGTTATATGTGTGGAAGTGACTTGCTGAACTGTCGGGGCTAAAAGAGCTATAAGCAGGAGTTTCTGTCTTGAAAAATCTCACAACTTTGTGCAGCTGTCACATACGCTCATTTTGACAGTGCCCACCTGAATATCATGCCATTTTAATTATACCTGTCCTTACAATGTACGTAATGTTTCCTTTTAGGTTTCTATATATACTGTGCCACAAAAGATTGGTCAAGTTCACCATGCCTTGGAAACAACTGTGAAGCTTCTTGAGTTTTATCAAAACTACTTTGAAATTCAATACCCACTTAAGAAATTGGGTAAGAATCAAACAGTACCTCTGATTTTTTTTTACCATTGTAACTTAGATTCATTTCGCAGGTGGTTTTTAGAAAAAACTCCTGCCAGAGTTATTGTAAAAGAAAACCAAGAAACACTGTTTATGTTTGAAAAATTGTGTTTGTTAAGATTATTTAGATTTCATGAATGTATTTGAACGTGGAGCTTAAAACAATTAGAAGTGGATGGGGCTGTTACAAAGGTGCTGTGTAAGTGGGAATTTGCTTAGGGTTCAGTCTGGAGTATCACTAATTCTAACTTACTAAGAAATTCCTGATTCAAATAATAAAAACCAAGTAATGGACACTAATGAAAAGCAAGTATTGTTCAGCATGGAGCTGGTGCTAGATAGGAGAGAGTTGACCCTGTACATTGTGCAGGAGTTCCTTATCTCCCTTTTGGGTAAGGGACAGAGAACAGTGACTCTGCAGGGGTTTGATCAGGTCTTCCTCTGCAGACAGACCAGTGAGGAGGAGACAGGGCTAGAGTAAGGAAGCTTCCATTCCTTAGGAGCGTAAAATGAGCTCGCTGCCTCCTGATCCACAGCGATGGAACAGTGGGTAAAATATTTTGGTTTCACCAGGGAGTGCCTTAGATGAGGAAAAGCTGATCACTTTTTTCCTGTTATGTCCAGATTTGGTGGCTATTCCTGACTTCGAAGCAGGAGCGATGGAAAATTGGGGTTTGCTCAACTTCCGAGAAGAGGCACTTCTGTATGACAATGTTACTTCTTCGGTGGTAGACAGAAAACTGGTTACTAAAGTCATTGCTCACGAGCTGGCGCATCAGGTATTAGCAACCAGGGCTGTGTGTTCTGTGTCCTATCTGCGGTCTATTTCAGGTCCTAGATTATTAGAATAGATTTGGGTGCTGATAATAATTCACCTTTTTATTCTTTCTTTCATAATAAAGTGATGCTTTTTTTGACAAAGTTTTCAGATGAAAATGCTATCTAATGTTTTTATAGGACTTTGCAGTTTATAAAGCGTTTCCACATCTTATTATCTTGCTTTCACAACTGCTCTAAGGTAGGTGATAATCCCATTTTACAGATGTGAAAATGAGACTCAGCTCACATAAATGACTTGCCCCAAGTCACACAGCTGAGAAGTGACAGCACAGGACCTTGAAGAACCTCATCTCATCAAGATCTCTCTCTGCCCCCCCCCCAACAATACACAGCTATTTTGCCTCTGACAAATGGCAGCTGCTTGGTATAACTTTGTGGCAGAAAAATCTTTTTCCTAAGTTGCACTCTCACAACTCTTGGACTTTAGTTGTTAGGACAAGATTGGTTTATTTATTCCTCTTCTGCTAGAACTGGATCTTTTATTCATTGGTGAGAGGGAGGGTACTGTCTGTATGACACAGAAAGACAGAAAGAAACTCACATGGGTGCATGAATGTCCCTGTCATTCCCAACACCTGGTCTCCCCTGTGCCCTCGAGGTGCTGTCAGTGTTGGGTATTGTGTGGGGGTGTCATGAGGGTGGGAGGACATGGAAAGAGAGGGACACTTTATGGGCAGTTACTCCCTATCTCAAACTCAGTCTGAATATGACTGTAGCCCTTGTGAAGACTGCATGGCAAGCTGGCATCTGAAGCATGACCTTGTTTACTCGCATAATGTTAGGCATGTAGACAAGGTGTCTTTTAGGTGATCTCCCCTAGGTCTGTTATTTCTGGGGCCACTCATCACTACTTGGGGCCATCGCTCTGGTACTTCTTAGGACTTACAAATTATCTTTGTCTGAACCAGGTTTTAAGGTAGTATTTTTGCAACATATGCTCTTGTAATTCTCAAAAGTGCTTTGTTTCAGTATCTAGTAACCTTACTGTTTTGCTGCTGGTTTGAGACCAGCCCTCGGCCAAACTTGACTAAATTGCAAACTCTGTTGCCACTCGTTACTTTAGGGATTTTTGAAATACATTTTTTAGAAGAGTCCCCTATCATTTTTGCCTTCTCCTTACTACCTCACAGAAGAACACATTTAAGATCTTTCTGATTTCACTTATTTATATACAAGCCAACTTTCTTAAGGAATGTTGTTTGACTGCTATTTGAATTATATAAATACTGGCCTCAACTTGGGTAACTGAGGAGAAACACAAAGTATGGGCTCTCAGACTACAGGAAAATCTCACATAGAAATTTATTTTTTAGTGTCATGGATGGTTGTAGATACAATGGAAAATAATCTTATGAACTTGATATTAGAAGGTAGAAGAATTCATTATCCAGGAAATCTCATTTTTGATGAGGTGTCTAAAAACTTTTTGGGTGTGTGCCCAGTACATAACGTGTTAAATGGATAAATATGCTAATTGTAGTCTTGCTTTTTTTCCCCATTCAGTTAAGGTAAAATCTTAAAATTTTTGTTTTAAAGTAAATTTATAAAGCTTTTGTAAGTCTTTAATTTGAATATAGTTTAACTATAATAACTATTTTAAGTAATTGTAATATAGTTATAGGTAATTAATCTAACAAATTATTAGGAAATTCTTGAGAATGTAAATATTGTGTTGGTTAGTAGTTTGTTTTTTCCCACAGTGGTTTGGTAATCTGGTGACAATGCAGTGGTGGAACGATCTGTGGCTAAATGAAGGTTTTGCTACTTTCATGGAGTATTTCTCTTTGGAAAAAATATTTGAAGAGCTCTACAGTGTAAGTACAGTGTTTATTAGGCCTACTTTGAATGCTGGGGAGGAGGGCGGGGAGTCAATCACATTTGCCATGTATTTTCTATGCATTTGAAGTAATGAAAATGTTTCTAGAAAGATACAATAAAATGGGCCCCTGTTACTGATATCTATATCTCTTGAGATTTGACAGTGAAAATTATGCTTTCATTTACTGATATATTTTATTGAAAGCTGAAAGATATGTTTTATTGAAAGCTGAAAGTGTATGAAATTATTTTACATTCATTTTGTTGTTAAGGTGAACACTTTAAATTGATATGCTGCATTTTATTTTTAATAGATGTGGCCCTTCTGCTTGAAGGAATTTAAAGTTGAAAAGTGTTTTTTGCAAAACAAAGCATTTTATCCTGTGCATAAAGAGAAAAAAAATAAGATACTTGGTTGCAGTGCAGTCTCTCTATTATCACTGTGATCATACTTGTAACAGTGAAACATATAGGTTGATAACAGACAAATAATTTGCCCTTTTTAGGTACAAACCGTATTTTGTCCCTTTTTGAAGACTTGGAACACCATTCTGTTACAGAGAGCATAATAATATGGTCTCTATGTGATTAGACTCTCTGGAAATGTTTCCTATGCTTAGAGATATTTGGACACATTAGGCCAAGATATGACAGATACTGCCAAGTAATTTAAACAATAGGTGGGAAAGCATACAGATCCCTTTCAACCCCAAAATTCTGTGACTTCCTATTAAACTTCCTGGGTATATGATCCAAGACTGCTTCAAAACAGGAGTACTCTTAGAGCTTTCAATCTTAAATTTTTATATAGGGCATGTTAAAAAATTTCAAGTGGTAGAAGGAACTCATGTTTAGCTAGAAGTCTATACAAGGTATTTTAAATCAGTGTTTTAATTAAGCACTGAGATACTGAGTTTCACCACTTGGTGGTGCCCAGAATATTTAAAACCTTCTAATATGTACTCTAGGGGAGTTCATCTGCTGAGCTTTCAAAGAATTCTTTCTGTTTAAGGGTTATATTTTATTTCAAATGAAATAAAGTTAAAGGAAATGTATGTTTTAATGAAAAAGATGGACTATATATAAGAAATCAACTTAAGGTCCAGTTTTTATTAAGGTCAGATTTTATTTTAAAAGTATACACATCTTTTTAGAATATTCATCGTGAATATCAGGATTTGTCATTTGATTGCTTTAGTAATAGATTCTTAATTCATCCTCATGCTGTTGTTTAGGAAACACTGTTTTTCATATGGCCAGGAGGTTATAATTTTATTTTTAAATTTAAGGAATTTGCATGAATGTCACACTCTATATTTTCAAAAGCTTATGTTCTGAAGTATAATAAAGCTGGTTATTTTTTATAATGACCTTAAGCAGTAATTTGTCTAACTCATATGAATAATTTCTGTACTTGCCTTTGATACCGTTCATGATTTCCTAATCTGTTTCATTTTTTGCTAGTATGAAGATTTCTTAGCTGCTCTACTTAAAACCATGAAGAAAGATTCCTTGAATTCATCTCATCCAATATCATTATCATCGGTTCAATCTTCAGAACAGATTGAAGAAATGTTTAATTCTCTGTCATATTTTAAGGTATTGCAATGCACACAAAAAGTACCTAGAGTAGGTTTCAAATTAATTTCGTATGTGAGCAAGCTGTATGATTTCGATTATTTTAAAGATAAGATGAATATTATTTTCAGGTATCCTGTTATACTTTAAGATGTTTGCTTCTGTTTAAATCCTGGTCTTAACGTTTTCTGAGTTATTCTTTCTCCATCTCTTGTTTATGTTCTCTTACTGGTATTCTGCGCAGTTAACCAGATCTTACAGCGATATGTCTTTTAAAGTTAGTTCACTCTTTAGATCTACAGATTGAATATGTCCAGAGAGGGTTCTAAGTAAGCCCTTGGCTGTGTCATTCAGGATTGAGGTATATTCCAAAGTCAGAATTGCCAAAACAAGTAAATAAAAAGAGATTTTAAGGATTGAAGATTAGATTGCAGCATCAGAAACACACACCCCAGGTTTGGGGGTGAAGCAAAACCAGAAAGCTAGAAACCTGATTCAGATTACCATAGGTCAGAAGAATGGAGATATCATCCACAACACTTCTGTTGGGAGGGAGCAGTGAATGTTATGCCTTCTTTGCCTGCTTACTCTGGCTATCAGATTAATTGATTAATAAATTAGATTCCTGGGTTAGACAGAGAAGAAAACACACAAAACATGTGAGATACAGTCCATGTCATCAAGAAATTCAAAGTTTAGTTGGTGGGTACTTGTGAAGCAGTAAGAAATAATACATGTTAAATGAATGGTACAGAGTATTTTTGCTGGGATTATGAAGAGAACTTTTTTGGAGGAAAACGGAAATTGAAATGAGTTAAATAAGAATATAAATATAGGTTAAGAGGAATCGGAAGAGTAGAGTAGAGCAGGAATGGGACGATGAGTTGTGCAAAGAAAAAGGAATACTATGGGCAAGGAATTTTTGTTTAGGGAGTAGACGTTTGCTTGCAGCGGAAGCTGAATACGGTAGAGCAGGGGAAGGATGAGAAAGGTAGGTTGAGGCCCAATTGTAGAAGGTCCTCAATGCCATCAGGAATCTGGACCTTTTTCTGTAAGCAACGGGAAGCTTTAGAAAAGTTTCTATCAGAGGAATGACTTGATCAAAGTTACCATTTAAGAAAATTAATTTGTTTCAGTTTATAAAATGGATTTAAGTGGAGAGAAACCTCAAGTCAGCAAATAGCTGCTGAAATGGTAAAAGTTTGAAATTACAAGCTTGACGCTTATACTTGGTCACCCCAAGCACTTTTTCCTTTAGCTGATTTAGCTTTGTATCCTTTCATAGCAATTAATCATAGTGGTGAGTATGACCATATACGGAGTCCTCCTAAATGCATCATTAAACCTGGGACATGTGTTGGGGTCCTCCACACAGATTGAGATGAGAGATTGCTCGGCGTTTTCAAGTACCAGTGACGAGCCCATGTGTCCAGAGTGGAATAAGCAGAAGGGAAAGTAGTTGATGAAGTAGAGGGATTATAGGGGACCAGATCATGGTAGGGTCTAATAGGACATAGTAAGGACCTTGATTTTATGCTAACTGAAAGGAAAAGCCATTTGAGTAGGGAAGTACCATAGTATGACTTATTTTTTGAAAAGATCATCACTTAGCCTTCAACTTCACCAGGAGACAAAATGACTAGTTAGGAGGCTGTTGTAATAGACCAGTGATAAGAGCATGGAGGCTAGACTAGGGTGATAGTAGTGAGGTGTGGTTAGATTTGGACTATATTGTAAAGGTTAACCCAGGAGAATTTGCTAATGGGTTAGATGTGAAATGTAAGAAAGTAGTCAAGGATGACTTCAAGATTTTTGTCTGAAATACTGGAAAAATGGAAGTTATTTGCTGCAGTGGAGAAGACTATTAGAGGAGTACATTTGGGAGAAGATAAAAAGTTCATTTTGGGGGGTAACTTTGAGATGGGCAAATGGAAATACCGAGCAGGCAGTTGGATTTGAGTCTGGAATTCAGAGGGGAAGCCTGGTTAGATACGTACATAAATTTGGGAGCCATTTAAAACCCCTGGAGTTGAGATGAATTAGGAAGAAAATTTAAAGAGAGAAGAAGAGGTCTGAAGATTAAATGCCAGGGAATATCAAAGTATAATCCTTGGGAAGATGAAGAGGATCCAGCAGAAGAGACTAAGAGGGATGGCCAGTGAATAGGGGGAGGGAGACTCAAGAGTGGTGTCCCAAGGCCAAGGGCAGAAGGACTTTCAAGGAGTGGGTGATCAGTTATCTTAAATACTGCTTACTAAGTAGGTTGATAAGATGAGCCTGAGAATTGATATTGATTTGATGCCATGTAGTTCACCTTGAAGTGACCTTGAGAAAAGTATTTCCAGTGGAGTGATGGTTGGAAGATGGCTCAAGAGAAAATGAAAAAAGCGCAAATGGACATGGCCAGTCAGTGCAGATGACTCTTTTGAGGAGTTTGCTACACAGGGAAGCTGGAGGAGTCATGGGATTAAGGAAAGGAAGGGCATGTCTTATTTGTTTAAAATGAGGATGTTACATAGTTTTTGTTTGTTCATGGGAAGGTTACAGTAGAGAGGGAAAGCTGGTGATGCAGAGGAGAAGGGGAACTTTGGGAAAAGAATAAGTACTGAAATTTATAGAATAACACAGTGAAGTGTGATATAGAAATAAGAGAGTAGTAGGTATTAAATTCAGTTATATGTATATGATAATCTTGATGACTTAACATTGCTGCATTTTTATCAGAAGTGAAATTTATTCAAAAACCATTTGAGTGTCTACCTAGTACTACTAGGTATTGTTTTAGTTATTGAAGTTGAGTTTTTCAGTTTTTCCCTTTAACGAGCATACAGTCTAGAAAAGGAAATGTATATGCACAGGGTGCCAAAAAATGTATACACATTTTAAGAAAGGAAAACTGTATGAACATTATAATACTCAATATATACCAACAACAAAAGGTGAATACAAGTCATGTTTGACTTCTGCAACTACAAGAGGTTCTCAAAATGGTTACCATCAGCGTCCAGACACTTCTGATTACGGTGAACTACTGCTTGAGCCACGTTGACCCAAGTGTCCACTTGTATACATTTTTTTGGCACCCCCAGTATATATGGCAGATACAAGAAGTGATACAAATTTCTTTTGAAGATGGAGAAATATAATTTCTATCTCGAATCAAGGAAGGCTTTATGGAGGAGGTGGTTGTTTTAAGACTGGAAATGATGACATGTGCATCAGTGAATATCGTGTGGTCTCAATAGCTGCATGCCTGATTCTGAGTTATTAGTGCATACTTATTGCCCTACACATTCATTAGTTCCAAACATATGGAAAGTGACTCTGCAGGAAGAAGAGAGATCTAGCTACTTCAGCAACATGATATGCTAAAATTAGAAATTAATGTACTCCCTAGCAGAGAGACTTTTGAGAGCTCTGCTAATTTATTTTCTGCAACAGTTTACCCATGGAATTCAACTGGTACTCTAAACAGTGGGGATAGGGGCAGGGATGCCACAGAAACTTTGGCAGGCTTTTCTATTAAAAATATATTTATAAACACTTAGCTTTTAATGCTAACACTGAAGCAGTGAGTAACTTACAGACCACACAAAATGGCTCATAGTAGAATTAGTTCACTTGGGAATCTACTCCATTAATTCTTTTTCAAATCCCTTAAAATAATTTTTAAGACAATTTTGAACATAGTCCACATCTGGTTGTACTATACTAAATAACAGTGTGTTATCGTTAGGGTCTATATATGAAAATAAATGCTTGGAATGATTATATTTTGAATTTTAGGTTCTCAATTCTATTGTATTCTATTACTGTCCTCCCTTTCTCACTTTTTTTTAAAAAATAGGGAGCGTCTCTCTTGTTGATGCTGAAAACTTACCTTGGTGAAGACGTATTTCAACGTGCCGTTGTTCTTTACCTGCGTAAGCATAGCTATGGATCCACTCAGAGTGATGATCTGTGGGATAGTTTTAATGAGGTACGTGACCTGGATATTTTATTAAGCTTTTAAAGTAAGAAGAGAGGAGTTCTCTTGTTTATATTTTTATCAAGTATGTAAAGAAGCTGTGGTACCAAGGATAGTTACTTAAGAGAGAGGGGATGGAGCTTAAAATATAAATATTTATGAATAGAGCACAGAAATAAAAGTCAAGAAATGAAAGTACTAGTCTTAATTGCCAAAAAGTTTTGTATGGCCCGTGTAACCATTTTTATTCCATACCTTAAATCTCCATTCCTACATTATAGGAGTTGTCTTCTCCGAATCAATGTATATCACTGTATATTACTGTATTTTCATGATTTGATTTTTCTTTCTTAAAACATCTTTTTCTATTTGTATGCTTTTGCAGTTTGCCCACCTCCTATTCATGATTGTTTCCCATACCCTACACTGAGCATCCTCCTGTCCTTTGGGCCCATGTTCCTCTAGAGTAAATGATACCTCCCAAGCAGGCTGCCATGGGCTGCATACCACCCTTCCATTGTTTTGGTGTTTGGATTTTGTCGAGCCTGCAAATATTCTAACAAGTAGTGTAATTAGGTACAAGTTATGCTTTACTGCAGTGCCTGAAGCCAGCCCGCATCGTGCATGTTTGCTCACTGTTTAACCCTCACCAGCATTTGGGTTTGTTGCCCTGATCAAGATAACGTTCTGAATGTATAGATCACAGACACATTTGAAAAATTGATGAAAGTTCTGGACATATTCTCCAGAAAAACTGCATATATGCAAAATATCACACGGTTTCCAAGTTTTATAGACCCTGGGCTAAGAATCCCCGGTTGGATCTTTTCCACACACTCTTTCTGCTTCCTTGCCGTATCTGAAACCTGCGATTTCCAGCTGCTAACCCTTTTGCCCAGAAGGCATACCCTCTCTTCTCTCTGAGTTCGTTCTCTTTGAGAAGGGCGATCAGTTCTTATTACCTAAGAGTTGCTTCCAAATCATTGCTTTTCTTCTTATCATATAGTAGCATTTCAATTGAAAGCCAGATTATTTACTTAATACTCATTATATTATCTCCTGACATTTGGAATATATTTCTGCCTTTCTCACTGACTTCAACTTTTGCATCATACTGTTTTCCTATCCCAACATAGTCCCTAACATTACCCTCGGGTTTTTCAGCACCCACATCAAATTATGCTCTGGCCTCTTCATTTCAGTTATGTTCCAAAGATGCAGAAGTTCCTTGTTTGGGGGCAAGTTTGTTTCCTTTCAAACCCCTTGTCCAGAAATAAATAGGTCTGAGCCATGAAAAATGTTAGGTTAATATCACAATGAATTTGGGAAGGTTTGCTCCATCCTTTTCTGCTTTAAATAAATAGGGGTTTGGCGATTGGTGGAAGGCCTGCCATAGCGTAGTGACATTACCAAATATTTTAAGTACTTGATGATTTTAGTTGCTTGCAATTCAAATCCATATGTAATCTAGAAAAATAATTTGTCATAAATTTGACTCGCCTGCTTTAAAGAGATAGTTGTTTAAAAATTGCTTCTTAATCATTGATACTAGATATCTTAGGGATATTGGGCTTTAGAGGGTCTTTGAACCTCTGACACCGGATTCTAGATTGTGTAGATAAGTTCATATATTATCCAGGACAAAGGGCCTGTTACCATCAAAGAAGTTGACCACTGTTGTCTAGAGAGATTTAAAAGTCAAGACAACTTACCTGTTTATATTTTGCTCTTCTGCTACTGCTGTTGTTCCCTGGCATTCTTACAATATTAGTTTTTGCAAAGAGGAATTTTAACATCTAAGGAAGCAGAGGGTCTGGAGAATAAAGACAAACCTGGACTAGCTGAGTGACAGGAGTGAGTAGCAGTGCTTCTGACTCCAGACTGTATGTCATTATTCATACCTTCACGGTAGTATTGTGACCTGAAAGAGCACTTATATGTTCTTACATGTTCGTGAACACTCGGTTGATACTGTATCTGCTGCTTTTGCAACACAGTGTGGCTCTCTTACCCTCTTTAGTTACCACTTCGTTCTGTTCCAGGTTGCTTTCCTGTTAGCACTTGCTCATTTACCTAGATTAGAAATGGAAATTCAACTCAGCGCTCATGCTACTTTCTTACTATTAACACTAAGTGTAGCCTTCACAGAACGTGGTAGGGAAAGGCAGAAACTCGATTTTAAACTGTTTATCTTTAAGCAAAAACAATTTATTCTTTTATTTATAGGTCACAAACAAAACGCTAGATGTAAAGAAAATGATGAAAACTTGGACCCTGCAGAAAGGATTTCCTTTAGTGACTGTTCACAGAAACAGAAAGGAGCTTGTTGTACAACAAGAAAGATTCTTTTTAAATATGAAGCCCGGAGTCCAGCCTTCGGGTGAAAGGTACATGCCCTCTCCTCTCCCTGCTGTCTCTTTTGTACCCTCAGGTTAAAGTATTTTTAAATGTTTTGGAATCATAGCTTCTCATGAAACCTAACAAGATTATTATCCCTTTCTGGGAATACCCTGAAAATTTTCATCTTCCTGCCAAAAAAAAACAACCCAAAACCAAACACATAAAAAACACCAAATTATGTGGAACTCACTGAAATATTGGAAAGAGTAATAATCTTTCAATATTTTCTTTTTACAGCTACCTGTGGCATATTCCACTAACCTTTGTCACTGAGGGAAGAAATTATTCAAGCTATCAATCGGTATTACTGGAAACGCAATCAGGTTTGACTATAATTAATACTTTTCTGATAAGAAATTGGAAACAGCATATTTTAAAAACATCTGACTAAACAGAAGAGTTTATCCTTTCCAGCAGTCACACACTCTCGACTGGTTTTATGAGGCACCAATATATGATGTGACTAAAGTGAGACTGAGTCAATATATCACAAATAAAATTGGTCTTTCTTAGTCATATGATACAAGGTATAAAAAGTTGCACTGAATATGCTAGCAGTCCTAGAAAATAGCAAATGCCGTATTTTTATATCCTAGAATATACTTTACGTTACAAAGTAAGAATTAGAGCAGTTTCTTAAAGTGTGTTCGGCTCGCTGCTTTCTAGGGGTGGGCTGGGCAATGAATGGCATTTTAACAAGCACCCTAGATAATTCTTATGCATAATAAAGGTTGATTCATGACCGAGATTTATAGTAAACAATTACTACAAAATGTCCTGTAGACATAGTATACATTTTTTGGGTAATGAAAAAAATGGGGTAAGAAATGATGATTCCAAGGAGGGGAATAATAAAATGTAAAGATTGTGTATGCTGACCCACAAGGAGTCTATAAAAAGCAATTGAAACATAGTTTCTGACCGTCTGTTAAAGACCTCTATGAATGCCACGTAATGTATCCTCTTAATTTACATCCTGAGAGAACATGAGGCTCTTGGGCTCTGTAGGAACCATTAGTGAGACTTTAGATTTATGGAAAGGGGACATTTCTTGTTTGAATTTGGACCTGGTGTTCAATCCTGTATTTTTGAGGGTAGTGTTGCTTAGTGGTTAAGGGAACAGGCTTTGGAACTGGATTGCCTGGTTTAGTTGTATGACTTTAGGTGAGTTTCATGGCCTCTCAAGAGCCCCATTCCCTCAGCTGTCGAATGGATGTGGTGATTATACTTACTTTGTAGTGTTATGATGAGGATTAATGGAGTTCATTTATATGAAACTCCTAGAACAATGACTGGCACGTGTTATGTGCTATATAAGTGTTAGCAATTGTTATTAATGTTATTATTGGAAAAAATATTTAAACGTAATATATCCGCATTACATAAAATCTAGAAAATGGAGAAAAATCTTATCAGCGTATCATAACTACTCTCATGATTATTTCTTTCTAGTCATTTTTCTTTCTAGTCATTTTAAAAGGTATCTTTTACTTAGTTGATATTGTGTACATGTGACTTTTATATCTTGGTTTATTTTTAGAAGAAAACTATATACAGTAATTGACTTAATCTTTCCTTACTGTTGGACACTTGATTCACCATTTGTCTCTCTAAAAAAAAAAAAAAAAAGGACTCTTAAATGTTTTTTTCATTATTTTAACTTTTTCATAGAAATGCTTCTCAAAATGAAGACTGTGTTACCTTTTGTGACTTAACACATATTTCTAAGTTGCCCTTCTGTTGTGTGGTAACACCTTATAATGCCAGTTGAAATACATGAGCATACCAGTTGCATTACAGTTAACTAGAGTGAAATGTTACAGCAATCTCATTATTTAAAATGCTAAGAACAGTTGATGCCATCATATCTTTATAGCATAGCTGGAGATATCTCGCAAGGAAGGGCTACCTCCTTTAATGGCAACAAAACTCTACACTTCATGTGGGCCCTGGAAGGATAATCTCTGATCTAAAAGAGAACAAATAATCTCATTCAATTTGAAAGGGACCAATAAAGAAATTTTGCAAATCTCCCGGTAGTATTATATAAGTTTTGGGTAATATTAGAAGCAATTGGACAATAAGGAAACTGCTTTTATTAGCCTTTTACTTTTAGCTCATTTTATATGTGAGCTTCTTAAACTCTTTTTGAGATTCATGTTCCAAAGTCTAGCTCGTATTTTTCTGCTATAGCTTTTTCTTTCTAAGCCCTTACCTGGCACTCTATACTTCCATTGCAAAAAAGTTGTTTCAGCCACTCAAACATGCCATTCTTCCTCTTGTCTCTGGGCCTTTGCATGTGCTGGTTTCTCTCTTGGAAGAACATGCCTGCCTCCCCCACACTTTGATTTATTTCTATTCATTCTTCAGATCTTAACTCACTCATTGCTTGCTCCAGAAAGCCTCCCCTCACCCCAAGACAAGTTAGATGCCCTACTTATGTGTTTTAATAGCATTCTCTACGTCTCTACTTTTAATATACTATAAGTACTGTTTCACTTATATCTCTCCTCACGTTAGCTGTATCCCCCATTGAAGATAAATATCATGGCTATATAAATCACTTTTGCAACCGTAGCACCCAGTAGGCACACAAAAATGTATTGAAGTAATAAAGTTTAGTCTATAATGAAGTGACTCAATTTCAAATCTCACTGTAAAAAGCTCTATGAAAAGAGCATTCAAAGCCTGATGAAACGATATCTTCTGTCTCCCTTTCATTTGAAAATATTCTTGGTTAAGGGGAATATGCAAAATGCACTATCATATAGTTGATTTAGTCTAGAGCTGGAAGTGAGCTGATATATGATGGAAGCAGTGTCGGTTCCTCCCTCTTCTCAGCTGTGATATTTACCTTGATGCTGCTGCTGCTCTTTTAGTTCCTGGCAGTTCAGGTTTTGAGAGTCCACACTGAAAATGTTCTGTCCTCACAAAAAAAATGTTTGGCCCTAAGGACACTTGGGACCGCTTGGTTCCTGATGCTCCAGTGAGAATCACTGTTATTTTAATTGCGTTTTAAATTTTTTCTGTTCTCAAAAGAAATGTAGCAGGAGCAATGACTACAGAGGCTATTTTTTATTTTTATTTTTTT
>NW_017731607.1:1653082-1697360 GCF_001890085.2 Hipposideros armiger
TGCCGGCGACTCATGGCAGCCCAGCTCCAGGTTGAGCTGTTGTTCAGCATCTTAGCTGTAGAGGGCAGTGTCACTGGCCCTCCTATGTGGGATCCGAACCGGGGCCCTCTGGCATCCCAAGCGAGTTCTTAACCATCACGCCACTCGGCCGGCCCCAGAGGCTTATTTTATGCCGTATGACTTTAGTAGAGTGTGTTAACTTGGTGGTTTGTTAAATCTATAATATATTTCCATGTGTTCAGGGTCGATGGGTTAGTCCATTAGTTCAATTAACTATAGAAGTTAATATTTGGTCAATAGCTTTGTCACTTTTCCCCATATACATGAATTTTGAACAATTAATATTTGTTCAGAAAAAGGGCTAAAAGGGGCCAGTTTTTCAAGCTACATATTGAAGAAATTATACTTAAAAAATGAGTGTCTCCCTCTCCCTTCTCTCCCTCTATTTCCTCCCTCCCCCCTGCACCCCCCCCCACTTTCTCATCCACATCTTACTCAGACCTGAGCTCTTTAACTATAGGAAATTTTTGTAATAAATCTAACTTGAAACGTTCATGTTTCTAAAAGGATATCACTGTGCCAGAAATATTTCTCTGAAACTTAAAAACATTTCATTGGAGTGAAAGGCAATTGGAAAAAAGAAGAAGGAAAAGCGTATAATTACGATGTTTATTGTGTGTCATTCTCTGCTCTTGCCTTGCCTCTCTCTCCCCTACCCCCCACCCCTTCCAATAAAATAAATGAGAAGAAAGGGGTGTTGCAGAAAGGAATGCTTTTGAACAAGAGGGGATGTAGCTATGCTTCATGTCTCATGCTAGCCCTCTGGAGCAAACTACACAGAGAGTTTTGCCACTTTGTAGTAGAAACACGGGTTTTGTTTCTGTGCTTTAATGTGTCTTTATAAAACAGTAGTTGATTTTCATAACTCATTGACAAATGGCTTTTTAAAATCAATGTTAGATTACTTCATCTGGGCTTCTGCCATTTAAGATTGGAGTTGCTCATTCTTTTTTACTACTCAATGGACTGTGAAAATTGAACTGTTAATCTGTTAATGATTATAATAAATTGAAAACATATGAGGGCCGTCTCATCCACATTTGAGCTGAAGGATGTAGTTACCTCCCTTGTGAGCAAATCTATTATTTTTTGATACCTGTGGTTTTAATGCTCTCCATTTTGGATCATTCAGAAGACCTGAAAGAGACTAACATGTTGGCTCTTTAAATGACAGCCCTGCTCACTATGCTGTTGGCTGCACTGCTTTATATTCTGTCATCAAAATGACAGTAATAATTTCAAGTACACTCCCAGCTGCGTCCCTCCTCACTACCATCTGGACTTGGCTAAGTTTACATGGCCAGTTGCTTATCAGCCAAGATACTCTGTATTTCAATATTTTCCTGCACCCATCCAGGGGAAAATTGCCATACTTATCATTTTTTGCCTCCTTTTATGGGAAAGGCAGATTTGGAGTTATTTAGTCCTTCCCAAGGCCCTTTCTTCATAAACACTCTGTAGGAAATTGTGTTTGGTGACCTGGAGAGTGTTGATATTTTTGTATTAGCTACTGATAAAGTTAATTTCATTAGTCATAAATTTGTTAAAAATATCTCCAACTTGGAGCAGCTACTGTTGCCATCACAATTATTCCTTAGAACTGCGTTCTGCTCTAGTAAAAGGAATAATCCTTATTAGTGTGAATGATCTTTCCCATCTGTCCTGATGTCAGCAATAAAACAAATTAATATAGAATTTTTTAATGAAAAAGACATTATCTGATATGTCATCATAAGACATGATCAGAATGTAAGTCTTTTCCATCTTAAAAATCTTTTGCAGTTTCAATAGATTTGGAGTAAATAGGATATTAAGAGAATCTGATAAATTTTAATAATTCATGCTTTTGAAGTTGATAGACCCTAAGACTTCAAATACTGAAGGGTTTAAAGTATTTCTAAAGCATGTGTGCAAAAACCTTCATATAGAATTATTATGATAGTGGAAATTTTAAAACAGCCTAAATGTTTCCAAATAGAGATAGGTTAAACTGTGGTAGGTCTTGAAATAGAATATTATGAGGGTATTTGAATAATGCATATGAAGACAATGGAAAAATGGCGGGGGTGGGGTGGGGGGTGGTGGAATTTGATAGGTCAAAAAGCAGTATAAAAACAAATGCCCATAGATCCACTGTATGGAATATTACATCAATTAAAATGTGTATAGAAAAAACCTTGGGAGGAAATATACCCCGTAGTGCATGCTATCATTGTCTGAGTTAAGATTTTTTTTCTTACCTCTCTACTCCTCTTTCTCTTATAATTTTACAAATTAATATCCTTTACTTTAAAATGAGGATGAAAACGTATATCATAAACATTTTTAAATCATACTTAGATTTGCTTTGAAACCATTTACCGTATTTTGTTCATTCTTTCATTCACCAAATATGTTTTAAGTACCTGCTAGGAACATTATTCTAGGCACTGAGGGATTAACACTGACCCAAATAGTAAGCTCATGGAGTTTATATCCTAATAAATAGTAAATCTTAAGATGCTTAGAAGTGTACATACCCTTAATGATTATATTAAATTCACATCCTTGTTGCTAACTTTAAAGGGCATATTTCTTGATTAGTAATTTAAAGCATTTAAAAAATTCTTACATATATTTTGTCACCAGCTTTTGTAGTAATATAGTTTTTGTACTCATATACCTTGTAGCTCCTTATTAATTGTACATTAATTGAAATCATTCCATATACATCTCTATCAATGTGCTCAGCATTTATATATGTAATGGTAGGGCCCCAAAAGTGCATATTATTATTTTTTATTATTTTAACTGAATTATTTCTTCTTTGTGCCTAATGAGACCTTTATTCTTCCTTAATGTTTATTTTGCTAGCTTTGAGGTATGTGACTTTTTTAAATGGCCTTGTTCTTCCTTTGCTAACGTAATGAAAGACAACAAATGCCGAATGGAATCCATTTTATATAGTTCTTTCATGATGTCTCCTACTGCCCCACCCTGCACATGCTTTGTCTTCTCCCTGCTCCTCTCCCCTAGCCACAATGAACTTGGGAGCCAGTTCAGTGCGTGGACACTTTCTCTCTAGGCCTTGAACACTTAGGGTCCCTTTTCACTTGACCAATATCTATACATATCTTGAAGTTTCAACTTAGGTGTCATTTTTTCCAAGAAACCTCTCCTAACCACCCCTTGGGGGTGAAGCATTTCTTATATGTGCTTCCATAAAATACCATATTTTCTCTTTCGATCAATAACATTTATATGATATTTTACTTGTCTGGTTACATTAGACTAAGATCTATGAGAGAAGGGACATATCTACTGTGTTCACCATTGAATGAATGAATGAATGAATGAATGAATGAGTAGTGATCTTTGTTAACATGAAAATAACTGTGCTGAAAAGTAGAGATTTGGTTTCATAGTAAAATAAATATAAAAACATACCATAATAACTTTGAAACAAAGCATCATTTAATATTTTTTCTCCTCTCTCTCTTTCTTCCTTTTTTGGTCTGTATTAGATATCATCAATCTTACAGAAGAAGTGCAGTGGATCAAAGTCAATACAAACATGACTGGCTATTATATTGTGCACTATGGAGATGATGACTGGGAGGCGCTAATCAAACAGTTGAAAATAAATCCTTATGTCTTGAGTGACAAAGACCGAGCCAACCTCATCAACAACATCTTTCAACTTGCAGGGTAGAGTATGCTTGGTTTGGGGTGATTTTTTTTTCTTTTCTTTTTTAAACAAGTGGTATTGAGGAAAAGAATGTTTCAGAAAAACAGCTCAAAAGAACTAGCTTGTATTGCCTGTTAGGTATAACTCAGTTTGAAGGATTGGGAAAATATAAGGTATATTCCTTACCTCCAGGAGCTTTATCATCTATATGGAAACATCAGATACAAACATTGAACAGCTAAACAACAAGATTTAAATAATATTTCAAGATTGCAGATGCCAACAAGCAAGACACATATTTGCTGAATAACTTGACATAGGAGTTCAGGCTCTGTTTTATTTCTTGAGAGAATTCTTTTTACATAGCACCTAGGTTAAGCCTGGTTCTTGCTGCTCACTCACTGGTTTGAGGAGCATCTCTGATAGCTGCAGGCTCCTTACTTGTGTACCACTTTCCCCCAACCACCCCGTGCATTACAGAATCCCAAAGCCAAGAACGGCAGTGACCTTGTGCATAGATACCTTCTGAATAGAAAGATTACCCACGTAGGTTGTTAATGGGTCTAGAGACACAAAGAATATTCAAAAGTATTCCTTCTGCCTGCTCTTGACCTTCCTATTTTGGTTCAATTTTTTATGACATGACCTTATACCATCTCGGCCATCATTGTTATGATTTCTATAAAATGGTTAATTTTCAAAATGTACTCACCATAAACTCACAATGGACCTCACCTTAACAAGCTTGACAAACAAATTTCCATACAAATAAACGCAAAAAATTTCTGATTTAGATCCTCTTTATGCCACCTGTTCTCACCTGGTAAATGTAAGTAATTAAAAAAATATTAATAAATAAAATTAGTACTCTTTATCTTTTTTCAACTAAGACATTGTAATACTTTTCCTGAGATAGTAGCAATTTACAGGTAACTTGTAGAATAAAAAAGGAGCTGTTGTTTATCTTTCTGCTGAAATATGTCTTTAACCTTGGGTCACACACATGAACTTAATCAGAGATAATAATATTTAGTCTAACTTTACAGAATGACATTTTAAGCTTAAATTTTAGGTCTACAAGACTCACCACCTGGCCATAAAATTTCTCTCTCAGGATGTATCGAGTTCATCTGCCTGTATCGGCCTATTTACTTTTTCTGTTCTTTTACCCTTTAGCCTAGGCAAAGTGCCTCTTCAGAGGGCCTTTGATTTGATTGATTACCTTAGAAATGAGAACTGTACTGCACCCATCACTGAAGCCCTGTTCCAGACAGACCTCATCCATAACCTCCTTGAAAACCTAGGATACACAGATCTGGCCTCAAGATTGGTGGTAAGCCTGCCCCTGCCTTCTCTTGGTTGCTTGCCTTTAGTTCTTACTCCTAATTCCACTCTGCAGTAATAGACTGAAAAAGCAACTAGTTAAATTCTATTTGTCTTGACTTTCCAAGTTGTGAAATCTTTACTTTGAATCAAAATGTCATTGCTTACCATGAAGAGTCGATAACGGCTTAGCGTGCCGTAGTCTTGTTTGAATACCAAAATATAGACTTCTGATACTGCTATCACATAAAAGAAAACTTTCTCTCTTCAAATCCTGGTTTATTTTCATGTAATTCATGTTGAAATAGGCCTTTTTGCAAATCAGTGCTCCCCATTGGTTTCCTAGTGGTCAATATACAATGCTAGTCATGTCTGTACTGAGAATATTCTATATATTTCACGTGTTCTTACCTGTCTGATGGATGATGCTGCTGGTGGATATAAGTTTCTCTGCAAAGCAGTAAAGGAGTCTTGGTATTGGAGATCGTTTTACCTTTTTTAAAACCAGTCAACTGATCTTAACAGTTATTATTTTAGACACTTTCAGTATTAAACTATTGACTGAATCTTTAAAAGCTTGGGAGGGTGTAGTGAATTCTTTGTTTTATCTAATTCTCTGAAGCCGCACATTCTGACAACAGGGTCTGCTTTATAACCTAGTCAAGTTTTCCAGGGACCGAGCAAAAAATAGCTTTCAGGAAAAGGAAGAAAGTGGTGGACCAGAAATTAGAGTAAGTCTTTTAGGGTTTAGTGTCCTCACTGGTAAATGAAAGGGGTTGGATTACATCATTTTTTCTTCTTCTTAACAATCTCCTTTCTTTTTTTTTTAAGATTTTATTGGGGAATTGGGGGAGGGGAACAGCGCTGGGGAGTTGTGGGAAGGGGAATAGACAAGTTGCTGTCCTTTTGTTCTTCAGTCTAGTTGTGGAGGACGTTGCTTCACTGGCCCAAGTTGGCACCATCATTGTGCTCTTCCCTGGCGAGGCAGATCAGTTGCCGGCTTCTGGACGGCTGCTCATGGTGGCTGCTGGCTGCTCACGCTGGCTGCTGGCTACACACAGTAGCCCATGGCAACCCACTGCCACAGGGGCTGCAGCCTATGCCGTCGCCGGCGACTCACGGCAGCCCAGCTCCAGGTTGAGCTGTTGTTCAGCATCTTAGCTGTAGAGGGCAGTGTCACTGGCACTCATATATGGGATCTGAACCGGGGCCCTCTGGCCTCCCAAGCCAGCTCTTAACCAACGCGTCACTCGGCCAGCCCATTAACAATCTCCTTTCTGCAGCTCTCGCTGTCCTACTGTGCATCGCCTGGGATGAGTTCTCTCATCACATGCATGATTCTCAACGGAGGGGGGGGGGAGATGGGAGAGGGGGGCATATAGAGCCTGAAAAGCTCCCTTCCTCACAAGTTTCTGATCTGACCCCAAAGGAGCCACCCCTATTCCTACCCATAAGTGAGGTGCTTAAGTTATATGATTTCTGAGGTCTCTTCTAATTGATAGATTTTTATCATTCTTTTATAAGGCTTTTACCTACCAGCCTTAGTAAAGATGCCTGGAATGTGGCCCAGCCCATAGTGACATTCAGTATGCGTTGAATGAACAAATGAGTGAAACGCACCAGTGCTTATTATATTCTATATGCCATGCTTGGTGCTTGATGTAGGTTACCTTGTTTGATCCTCACTCAGTACCAAATAGAGATTTCTAACCCTCATTAGATAAACGAGGAGACTAAATAACTTCCCCAAAGTCACTTACCTAATAAATGATAAATGAGGTTCAAACCTAGATTAGTTTCACTCCAAAGCTTACTCTCTGTGTGTTTTTATATTTTAAATTAATTAGTATTCTAGCACTGTCATCTTTCTAATGATACTTTCTGTTGGAAAAATCAAAGCTGTTTCTTGCTATCATTTTTTTTCTATTTTAAACTAAAACAATTTGGAATGCTCATAAACCATGTGTTTAAGGATTAAAATGACAGACCCACATCTAGTGGTTGTCTTGAAAATGCAGTTTTCAACTTACTATTTGAGATTTCTTTTATATCCAAAATGTTACTAACAGTATTTTTAAAGTATTTATGTGTCTTCCCAAAAAGTACACAAATAACTTATTGGTCTCTGTTTTTTATTTTGTACAGCATCTTTTTATTTTCTTTACCATTGCTTTAATATACTTTAAAATTTATTTATCTGCATTGATTGGGAACAAAGAAATAAAACTTATTGGTCTCTTTAGGGCAAACTTAGAAGCCAACACAGACTTGTTTCTGTTAGTATATTAAAGAAATGGCAATTTGTTAGCCAGTTCAGCTGCCTTCCATGGACATTCTGAAGTTTGGAGCTATTACAAACAGTGTTACTGTGAATATTCTTATACGTGTCTTTGGTGAATATAGAAGTATGCATTTCTATGGGGTATGTGCCTGGAAGTGGAATTGCTGAATCATAACATTTGCATGGTTAATACTGTACTACCAAATTGTTTTTTAACATTATACCGATTTAATGCTCCATTTCTATTCTGGCTATGTATCCTTGCCAACACTTAATAGTAAATCTTTTTTCTTTTAGCCATTCGGATGGGTGCATAGTGGTATTGCAGTTTTGGCTTTAATTTGCATTTCCCTAATGACTAGTGCAGGTGAATTATTTTTGTTGTGTTTATTGACCATTAGATATTCTCTTTTGTAAAGTACCCAAGTCTTTCATTTGTTTTTCTATTGGATTGTCAGTCTTGTTCTTATTGATTTGTAAGAGTTCTTTATATTCTATTTATGAGTCCTTTGTTGATCATGTATTTTTTAAAATATCTTCTCCCACTCTGGCTTGCTTTTTCAGTCTCTTAATGATGTTCTTTGATTACAATAATTTTTAATTTTGATGTCTGAAATCTGCCTAACCCAAGATATTTTCCTGTGTTCCCTTCTGTAAACTTTATTATTTGACCTTACATTTATGTATTTATTTATTTATTTATTTATTTATTTATTTATTTATTTATTTATTTATTTTAGCTGAGCCATCCTGCTACCTGTTGGCAGCTCAGCAGCAGCTCAGCCCGAGTCGGGCATCGAACCGCTGTTGCTTGGAGCTCGCACTCTTGAGCGAGCTCTTAACCAGTTGAACCACTTGGCCAGCCCTTATTTTACTTTATATTTAGATCTGTGATCCACATTGAATTGATTTTTTTATATGGTGTGGGGTAGACATAAAGATTCATTTCTTTTCAATATGGGTATCTAATTGATCTAGCACCAGTGTGTTTCATTGTATACATGTATTTTTTTATTACAGAATTGCTATAATTACTTTGGGGTTATTAGTACCACATCAAATTAACACCATTTGGGGTAGTATATTAGCTTTCTAGGGCCGCCATAATAAATTATTACAAACTTGGTATCTTAAAACAATAGAAATGTATTCTCTTACAGTTCTGGAGGCCTTAAATCAAGCTATTGGCAGGGTAGGGTTGGCTTCCTGTAAGGGAGACTCTGTTCCATGTCTTTCTTAGCTTCAGGGAGTTGCCAGCAATGCTTGGCGCTCCTTAGTTTGTAGGTGTATCCCTACAACTGCCTCTGTCTTCACATGGCATTCTTCCTGTGTTTGTTTGGTCCAAATTGTCCTGTTCTTACAAGGGCACTGGTCACTGGATTTGGGCCCACCATAATCCAGGATGACCTCATCTTAATTTGATTACATCTGCAAAAATCCTATTCCCAAATAAGATCACATTCACAGGTTCCAGGCAGACTGGAATTATGGGGACACTATTCAGCCCAGTATAGGTAGCAATAAATAACAGTATATATCACTCACTTTTCTTCACTATTAAAGCACAGTGTTGGACTCTTAAAAATGCAGTTTGTAGATAGAATTAGACCCTATAGAGATATACCCTAAGAGGCGCAGAATATCTGTCTACTCGGGTGCTGCCTAGCTAGTTAAATTTTATGATGGCAGAAGCCACTCGTCCACATGCTTTTCCTCATTAACTCTGTTGAGGCCCAGTGTCAGGACACGCTTGATATTTACCTCAAGCTACCCCTGTGCTGAGAATATATATGCTAACCTCAATTCAAGGAGTTAGACCTTTTGAATATTTTTCTACTGTGACACTCCAGTTAACTATTCATCTTCATTCCAGATGATGGTTTCCAGTTGCTGGGCGGGTATGTGTTTATTAAGAACATGCTTCAGGCTGAGGTCCAGGAAACTGATGGTTAGAGAGCATAGGCCCGAGGTTTAGTATGTGTGTGGAAGACCATGGGCCCTTTAACTGCCGTAGATCTTCAAATACTTGATTGTTAGTTAAAAGTCAGGTTAGCTTCAGTTCATCAAGAGGGAGAAACTGTCTCTTTAAAATTCTTATTCTAACCTTAAAACATTGTGATAGCATCAAAACTCTCAAAATGTGAAATCTGACCCACTGTAGTCAGAGATTAGAAGGGCAGATATTTCTGAGTTCGTGGATCCAATCTTCAAATAGTATTTGTGATTAAGACTGGTGTCTGATTCTTTATGTCCTTGTCACCAGAGCACTGTGTACATTTATTGGTCATTTTGTTGTGTAGGCTATACATACCTACATAACACACACCCATATGTCACATTTTGTGATGTATGCTGTGGTGTTGCAGTGGGTAGGGTCTGGAGGCACATTTGAATTGTGTCAAATTGTTCACATCTGATGTTAACATCTGATCCCAGCCATATTCTTGTTTCATCACTTATAAGTCTCTCATTATTTTACATATGAGGGATTGGTGAGATAAACCTTCTGTAATAAAAGCTGACACTTCTCTTTTAAGAAGCTCAGTTGACCCAAGAAAGAACTCCCTGGGCTTATCGGTGTAAAATTAAAGCAGTAAATCAAAATGTAATATAAAACATAAGCATCTTTCCCTGTTTTATTTTTTTAAATCATTCTGTGTTGTTGTTGTTGCATTTTATTGCATATCCAGTGTTTGTAGTTTGTAGCTTGTATACCCCCCCCCCATTTAATCCCTNTTTTTTAAATCATTCTGTGTTGTTGTTGTTGCATTTTATTGCATATCCAGTGTTTGTAGTTTGTAGCTTGTATACCCCCCCCCCATTTAATCCCTCTTCCCACTTGCCATTTTCACTTTATGAAATCAGGGGATTGGATTCTATTGTTTAATGAGTTTAAATTTCAAAAAATTAATTTAGAGCCATGGAAAAATCGGTTTAATTTTATTTTTAAAAGGAAAAGGTAATTTGAAGCACTTGCTATGGTTTATTAATCTTAAAAATATAACCTGCATTACTTATAAAAATGATACTTTATAGCAGCAGGGATTTTTAAAAATAAAATTATTCTTTTTAAAATAAAATCTTTATTATGTTATCATTTGAAGTATATTTAAAACCAACTATTTTGGGCATTCCTGTGGACTATTGGGTATGAGAAATAACTAGTAAAATGGCACCCTGTTATTCCGATGGAGTAGCTGCTCAGGAATTAGCCTTAGTGTCCAAGTGTCAGCTCCCCCTGGCTTCCAGGACTTTCAAGTACCATGTTTTCCCATGGCTTCTTTATGTTTTAGTAAACTGTCCAGGAACATTGCCATTTTCTCCACTGAGCATTTTAAAATAGTATTTCAAACACGTCACTGTTTGTCTCTCCCATTCTTCCTTTGTTTCTTTTGACAGTTATGTAGCCTTTAAATTTCTTTTCTGCTTCAGCCACTTGGGATGGTTTGCTATGGTGATCCCGGGAAGGTCAGGTCAGTGGAAGACCGTGTGTACCAATGCAGTCATGTGTATCTGCTAGGCGCTCCTGCATTGTTTTTAAGTTCTTTGCATTGCCAGTCAGCATGGCAAGTACTTTTCCACTTAACGGCCTCCCAGTGATGCACAAGCTTTGCCACTCATTGTTCCACAAGCTGGCTGTCCTCTATCTCATGGCTTGTGAAGCAAACAGACGGAAGCGGGTTGACATGTCATCGCACACTGGGTCCTTCTCCTCACATGGATTCTTTCTTCTGCTCTCATAGCCAGCTCCACAAGAGACTTATTCAGAGTGTGTGTATTCAGAGAGAAAACGGCCTCAGCAGTTTAAAGCTGTCTGACTAGGATTCATTTTAGGTATCAACAGTGGTGCTCTGGAAGAATGTAATACTCTGTGAAGGACTTGAGCTAATTTTTCTGTGGATGAGAGTTTTTGTATGTGGCCGTCTGTGGTACTTAACCACCTAAGGCGAGACATGATAGGGATGGTGGTGTTAAAGAAGCACCAGTGCAGAGAGCCCCTGGGCCCAGAACCCTGCAGGCAGGGCATGACTGTAATTTTTGTCTCATTTTGATTCTCCTCATTTATAGCCATAAAGGTTTTCTTAAAAAAAAAATACCTATAAGCATTTTTATATACAATTTTTGTTCCTTTTAGTGGCATTCATAAATGCATATTTTATATGATGGTTTTTTAAAAAAAATTCCATGTGTTCTCACCCCTCCCCATGCACCACAGCTTGCAATATGGAAATACTTTCATGTACTATGAACAGCTTCTACACGTCTGTTGGTGTCTTAATACCATAAGTATACATTTAAGAATGACACCTTCTTCAGAAGTAACTATAACGATGGACTGTATGGTAGATGATTTTACTGAATCACTGTTAATCTCAAGTGTGATAAGGTATTATGATTATGTAGAAGAATGTACTTATTTCTGGGAGTTGCATGCTAAAGTGTTTATAAATGAAATACCATAATATCTGTAACTTATTTTCATATGGTTCAGCTAAAGCCAGAGAAACGTGTATGTATGTGTGTTCATACACACATAGAAACAAAGTCGTTAAAAGCCAGTGAATCTAGCATATGGGTGTTCATTGTGCTAATCTTATAGCTTTCCTGTAAGTTCAAAAATGCCTTAAGTAAAAAATTAGGGGAGGATAACCACTTCCCTGCAGACCTCATTTTCTCTCTGATTTGATTTCATTTGTTTGTTACAGCATCAAACTAGTTGATATTTTAAATGTTCCTTTAATATTGGATTCAGAACCATTTAAACATCTACCCATGAGTAAAGAAGTATATTTTCTCTCAGTTTTATGGATTTTTGGATTCTAAAGTCACGAGGTCAGGAAGTTCCAACTTTCTTTTAGCGGTGGTTATAGGTGATGATAACTTTTTGGCAGGAAAATAAATTCTAGCTGCGCACAAACCGAGAAAAGTTCCCCTGCTGCACAGAAGTCATCAATTCTTTCTGTGTTATGTCATTAAGAGTCCCCCTTGGCTATAGCAGTCTTATGTCTTATTGAATGGTTTCATCCCACCTGTATGTGGACATTGATATTAAATGAGTAATATCTATGTTTCCCTGCCTTTTTTCTGCTTGGGTAAATGTTGGGGAAAAGAGATATAGCTGTCCTGATTTTCTGGTTGTCCTACTCCATCATAATCCATTCTGTCTCTCTAGACCAGGGTATTTAAATTGCTTCAAAGCCAAATTCAACAGCAGATGTGGACTGATGAGGGCACCCCATCTAGTCGAGAGCTGCGGTCAGTCTTGCTAGAATTTGCTTGTACCTATAACGTCGGGAACTGCAACGCTACTGCCGTGAAGCTATTTGACGATTGGATGGCATCCAATGGAACTCTAAGGTGACGTGTGCCTCTACTCAAATGACCTTTTCCTCTTCTTTACCTCACATCATATACTACAACCGGGATCTTCTCATCCTGGGTCATAAATGTTGTAAAACTCACTGTTAATATAGGCGAAGTCTATGTGCTTATATTATAAAATAAGACTTTTTCTTTATTGTGGTTAAATACATATGGAGTATAACATGAAATTTATTATCTTAACAATTTTTAGGTGTACAGTTCAGTAGCATAAGTATATTCACATCGTTATGCAACCAATCTCCAGAATTTTTTTATCTTTCAAAACTGAAACTTTTTACCCAAACACTCCCCACTTTCCCCGAGCCCTGGCAACCACCATTCTACTTTCTATTTTATGAGTTTTACTGCTCTAAATGCCTCATGTAAGTGAAATCATATAGTATTTGTCTTTTTGTGAGTGGCTGTTTCACTTAGCATAATATACTCAAGGTTCATCCACGTTGTGTCAGAATTTCCTTCCTTTTTAAGTCTGAGTAATCAATCCGTTGTACGTATATACCACATTTTGCTTATCCATTCATCTATTGATAGAAAGGTGGTTGCTTCTATCTTTTGGCTCTTACGAATAATGCTGCTATGAACTTGGACATACAAATATATGTTTGAAACCTCTACCTTCAGTTCTTTCAGATATATACTTAGAAGTAGGACGGCTAGATCATATGGTAGTTCTATTTTTAATTTTTTGAAGAACTGCCATATTGTTTCCCATAGTGGCTGCACCATTTTACATTCCCACCAGCAGTGCACAAGGGTTCCAATTTCTCACATCCTCACCAACATTTGCTATTTTCTGTTTTTCTTTCTTTTTTTTTTTTTATATATATAGCAGCCATCCTAATGGGTATGAATTGTCAAGAAAGTCTCTCTTAATTTAGGAATAAAACATAGCAGATGGAGTTAGAAATTAGTAGAAATGTTTTTGATGATGGTTGGTTCTCTCGAGGTTCCTTATTAGGCATTATGGAGAAAGAGTCAAGCCTCAGATAAAGAGTCAGGGGATTTGGGGTGGCGGTTTTGGATAATCTTATTGAGGTTCTTTCCAGTTCTGAGATCTTCATAAAAACAGAAAACTGTGCTTCTTTCCCTCTTCTCATCCATCTCCCCATATTCCTGCCATGGAACTCACCACACTGTATCGTAACGTGTGTATTTATTGTTCTGTGCTGGGTGATAGCCTGTCTCATTCTTTCTCTCTCCAGCATCCAACCAGTTGCCTGCCTCGTTCTTTATGGAAGCTCAGTGAATAGTTATTCTATTAAATTGAATTTTTATCCCTTACAGTCCCACCACTAGGACAGTAGCAACCACTGAATTAACCATTTTCTTGACTATTAATTGTACCTGTACTTCTAAATATTACTTGGTCTGACCCCAAAACACCACCGCTGGTCAATTCCTTGCCTTTGTCTTCAGGATTGTTTCTTGTTCTTCTCACATTTGACCACTTCTCTTACAGCCTACCTACTGAGGTCATGGCCACCGTGTTCAAAGTTGGAGCAAAAACCGAAAAAGGCTGGTTATTCCTCTTAAGCAAGTACATGTCTTTAGGCTCTGAAGCTGAGAAGAATAAAATACTTGAAGCTCTTGCCAGCTCGGAGGATGTATGGAAACTTTACTGGTATGAAACCACCCAAGGAGTATGATATATAGAAACCCAAAGCATAAAAGCATTGTGCTCCTAGGGTGGGGAGCGCATTTTCCCTGGGAGCTCCCTCTCCCTCCCTGTACTCACAGACCAGACCCGACTCGGGCAGTGTGGTAAGGAGCCTGCATACGCCGGGGGGATTGGACATAACAGGCAGGGATTGGACATAACAGGCAGACCGTGCTTTGTCCAGAAGAGACTGGGAGATGCTGAGAATCACAACCTCCTCCGACTTTCTTTTTTTTCCTTTTTTTTTAAGCTGAGCCGTCCTGCCACCTGTTGGCAGTTCAGCGGCTGCTCAGCTCAGGCCAGGCATCGAATCGCTGTTGCTCAGAGCTCAAACTCTTGAGTGAGCTCTTAACCAACTGAGCCACTCGGTCGGCCCTCCTTCGACTTTCTGCTTCAACACTTCTTCCTCCCTTTGGCATATTGTCTTTAATTCCATAGTTACTGCTTCATTCTTTTTGGTCAAGGCATTGCTCTGTCCAACCAAGCTGTCATTTTGAAAATGCTGATACTTCAGAAAAAGGTAACATGGAGAAGCTTATAGGCTTCACCTTCATGAGAATTTGTCAGACCTTTCCTTTTTAATGTTTGGCTGATGAAGACCTGGAAATGCGAGTTTCACATGGGGAAAGGAGGGCGGTGAGTAGGGCCTCCTGACAGGAAGAACAGTCAGAGGCAGAGCAGAAGAGCTCTGAGGAGCCCCGGGTAATGTGAAGGTAACTTGAAAGTCGGCACCGGGAAGGCTAGAGGAAGGCACTGAGGTCTCATGGCTTCTCTCATATAATTTTTCTCAGATAAATCCTAATGGTGTCCCAGAGATTTCTTCAGCACCTGCCCAGACCCACCTTTCAAAGGATACACTATAAATAATCATTTTCTTTAAAGCAGTAGCTTGTCTCTGACCCAAGCAAACAGAGAAAGGTTTTTGTTTTTAAATTAATAGTGATTTTGTTCTAAACTAGTAACACATTAATAAATCCCCATTATGAAGCATTTAAACAATACCTGAGAAAATGGAATAAAATATGAAAGTATCTCTCATATGATCCTTCACTTCCATTCTTATTCCCTCTGCTCACAGTGCCAGTCCTGGTCGGTGTATTTATATACATCGTAATAGGTTTTACTACACCTAGTGTTTTGTGATGGTCATTTTAGTGAATGATCGGTCTTTGAGATTCGCCATATCAGTTCATAAAGCCTACTTCATTTGCTTTCATGACTGCATAGCATTCCATAGTATGGCTCTAATCTATCATAATTGATTTAATCCATCACATCTTGATGGGCACTTGGGTTTTTCTTCCTATTAAAAATACTGCTGCATTCTTTTGGGGGTATGTGTTTTCTCACTATACACAGATTTTATAGCAATAGTAGATGAGAACTGCTGACGTTCAAATGCCAGGCTTTTGTAGTTCTGTAACTGAAGCCATTACGTAACCTCAGTTTCTTAACCTATAACAAGGGGATAGATAATAATTACCAATTTCAAGCATTATTAGGATTACTGCTCATATGTCCAACTCCTGAGATGAAGCGCACCCAGCATATGCAGGCTCCTCACCACACGTCTACGTCAGGTCTGGCCTGTGAGTAAACGGAGGAAAAGGGAGATCCCAGAGAAAATGAGTCAAGAATTTAGAACATTATATAGTACATATGAAGTATCAAAAAATATCTATATTCTTAAATGTATCTTCATTTTCACATTATTCAAGCAATCCAGTTTTTAAGAGTAATAATATACCTGCTTACTCAAATCAATTATAGTTTTTAACAAAAAAAATACCAGTTTTCAGAATTATAATAAATTCTACCAGAATTTATTTCTCAAATGTCCTTACTACATCAATAACAATTAATTATTATGTGACAGTATATTTAAGTGCTTATCTCATTGGTGAGATCTTCCTTTGTTTAAAAAAAATGACAAGTTTTCAATCAATTGATCAACCTCACCCAAAACTTATATCCCTTTAATTTCTCCGGAATTTTAATTAGGAGGCCAGTGCTAGTTTAAGTTTAATCATCACTTCATCATGAATAATTATTGTAGAAGCTAAATCTGCTTTGCTTTTCAGGTTAATGAAAACTAGCCTTAGTGGAGACAACATCCGAACACAAAAGTTGTCGTTTATCATTACAAAAGTGGGCCAGCGTTTTCCTGGACACTTACTGGCATGGGATTTTGTCAAAGAGAACTGGAATAAGCTTGTACAGAAGTAAGTTTCTCAGAGAATTGCTAGCGTTTAGTATTTTCAGGCTCTGCATTTGAAAAATGTCCCCCATGTTGTTGTGGTTCACAGGAGTTATGATTTGCTGTGAGAGGAAAAATGCTTTAGTGATAGTTTAACTGAAACACCCAGAAATGTTCACATTGTAAACATAATTCCATAATGCTTGTCACGTAACAGTGGTGTTCCCCGTGAGTGCTAATCAAGCCCAACTGTGCTTGACACCAGGTCACTTAACTTAGCACAGGCCCGGGCAACTTCAGAATGGCTGTTTAGTTATATGTGTTGAAAAATACCTCTGCATTGCCAAGAGATCAGCTATGAACTCACACCCAGCTAAATAGCACGTGTAGGTTTTTTCCCTTTTAAAGTAATAATGACATTTCTGGATGTTTGATGTGATTTTTGAATAGGTCAAATGGATTAATAGTTTACCCGGATAATGCAAATTCCTGTCTTTTCTTGCCCACCCTGCCCTCCCACTGGCAGTAAGTGAGTGTAGGACTACTGATGGACTGGGCTGTGGTTCCCGGCAGCAGGACTCTGCCCTGCCTGTGGCATGTATAGTTTACAGTAAAGCATTTCCTTTGCACGCAGGAACGTGACTTACCAACAGCTGCCTTATTTTGTGCTCCTTTTGCTGTTTGTTTGTGTTTCTTCAGGTTCCGTCTGGGATCCTATACCATGCACAGTATTGTTGCTGGATCAACTCACCTGTTTTCAACAAAAGCACATTTGTCTGAGGTTGGTTGTATAAAATGCTAGTGGGGAGATTGGGTAACCCTTTCCCCCCAGGCTGCTCAGTTTAAGTCAGATGGTGGCTCCTCATGCCAGTCCCTATCCCTTCTCTTTGTCTGCCTTCATCAATGCTGGTGGTTTGGCATTTCAGATTACTTCTAAAGGGTGGATATGCAGCAATGAGAAAAACATTCTGATGAGGACAAATTCCGATTCCATTCTCAACAATATTCTATTGTCTCCCTCATACAATTTTTTTTTTAATTAAGACCAGTATATGCCAAGTTTCTTTTTAAGTAGTAATAAAACTGTTTGCAGGAATTCCACTCCAAGGGCAAACTAGGGCAACAAGCGTAACTTTAGACTCTACCTCATTTGCTGTTACTTGGCCATTTTTTTTAAAATTTTTATTTTAAATTTAAAATCACCCTTGTGGAGGTAAGGAGAATTCATTTTTTAAATTACTTCAGATTTCACCATACTTGATCAGTACCTTGAGGTAAATACCTCAAATATTAAAGTGTTTTTTGTCTCTACTTCTTTCAAGACATCACAGCTGTCACTCAGTGAAAGCTTATTGGAAAGGATATTCAGAGTTAGTTACCTGAGATTTACTGTTCTTTTGATATACTTCTGTGTGCAACTTACAGGTCCAAGCATTCTTTGAAAATCAATCAGAGGCAACCTCTCAGCTTCGTTATGTCCAGGAGGCTTTGGAAGTCATTCAGTTGAATATCCAGTGGATGGAGAAGAACCTTAAAACTCTGACATGGTGGCTGTAGCACCCACAGCTGCACCTCATTTTGTCGCCCATTCGGAGAGCTTGTTAGTAATAACGTGGGCTCTGCTGCTTCTGCAAAATCCAAGGTGAAGCCAAGGGTCGCTTCCAAGTTGTTTGCACTCTTAGGAGTTCTGGTTAGCTCAGGGCCTGTCTGTACTTTTCATCTGTCTTTTCTGAAATGTCTTTGGGCAGTGTGTAGTTATTTATTACCAAATTATAGTCACCTATATGCCAACCATCTACAAAAACAATGAGTAATTTTCTTACTTTGAAGATATACAAATAGGGGGGAGGGGAATATCTGTTTTGGAATTCTGTTCGATTTCTCAGTATCTGGAAAATACTGACACCATGAAACAAGGAAGGATCTACCATGGGAGCCACCATCTTTGCAGGCTGCTGGTTTGTCAGCCATTTGTTGCTTCTTGTTGAGAGATGTTAGTTGAATGTGGTACAAAGTTCGCTTCAGAGAGTGTGGCCATGGAGTTGATGGAGCACGTGACGCAGAGAACTGCCCTCAGGTGTGCAGATCTACTTTGATTCAGGGTTTTGATTAATCCTTCATTTCCTGGAAAAAGTTTAAATAAGATCTATAACGGTTATTTTTTTTTCTGTAGAATAGCCAGGTGCTACAGTATTTTTAAATTTTTGTTATAGTGAAAAGCTAAATAACAAGGTTAAAAGATTAAGTTTCCAAATATGTAACACTTTTTTTTTCATCTTTTAGGAAAATGTTTCAAATCAAGATGGCTTTAGTTATAATTATTTTCTTCATAAATTTCAGTATTCTCTAAATCTGTACACTTTTCTCGCTCCCTGCTGTAGATATACCTTCTGTTATAAATAAGTGTTTCTACATTTATGGCACGCATTTTGTTAATGCTGTTGTCTTTTATCATGACTTTATCACTGTTCCTAAAAATACAAGTTGTGTAAGATGCCTTTTGGCATGATAGGTTATAGACACTTTCTCTCTGAATCATACACGAGTGGACTTTCATATTATATGACAGAGTAGAACATTAGAAACATTTTAAAATAGGGCCTTTGAGAAATTGAACATTTTTATTTGAAGTTCACCATAGTACCTTAAAGGAAAAAAAGAGAATGTGGGATAGGAGTAACTTGATTCAGGTTTAGTATGGTGGGCTTTGAATTTTTTCTACTATCAAAAACAGTACTTCTCTTTAGTTGAAGAACCACAGTTTTATTTTATCATGGCCAAACTATTAATAACAGATTAGAAGGAATGGCCAAAGAAAGAAAGAAAGAAAAATGAGGGAAGATATCCAAAACTGTATGGCATTTTTACTCCTAAAGGAGAAATACTGTACTTGAATTTTTGAGCTATGCAGACTTATACCTAGATTGTTATGTTTCTTTGATTCTTCGGAGAAAAGCTTTCTTCCTAATAATTCTTGAGTACTTCATATTTTTTTGAAAACATTAGCTATGTACATAAAAAGTTGTCCATTTTGCAAGTACTTAAAAATACTCCACAGAATCACAAAATGGGAAAGATCACCTTTTTTTTTTAAATTCAGGTGTGAAGTAAGAGTTTGTGGGATTGTGTATAAAATTATATTTTATTTTATGAAAATATTTTTATATAATAAAATTTTAAAGGCTGGAAAGCTAAAAGATAGCCTTCTTTAATTCTGGTGTATTTTCGCTCAATTTGGTCTTTTCTAAACATTTATCTCTGTTTTAGAGTAAAAAATATAATATCCTGAGAATCACAGAATCATCTAAAGATGTCTTATTGAAACTGGGGTAATTGTAGGTATTTATTCCTGTTGTGCTTTGGTAAATGAATGATAATTTAGTTGATACTGAAAGCTAGTGTGTTTTTATATTTCTAGAGTGGGGAAAAATACTAACTTTTAAGGGGTTTTTTGTTGCTGTTTTTTTTACCATGTTATATTACTAAATTTCACTTTGATACAGAGTTTAAATTTTGCTACTTCTCAAAATCAGTTAAGATACTTCTCTGCCCATCTTTACATGGCTCCTGTAACATATGGTAACTCTGCATATGGCAAATCTTGTCTTGAATTATGTCCTTTTTCCCCTGTGAGTATATGTGTGTGTGATGTGGGGGATGTTATTATAAGTAAAACCCTATCAAAACATAGACTAAAAAAAGAGGTAACTCGTAATCCATTGCTATCTTTATACTCAAAAGCTGTCCATTCCCATGAGACCGTATCCATACTATTTGTAATTTTATTTGTGGGCCTCACTTCAATTATTTGTAGTTTTAATAGGTCTCGCCTCAGATTTTCCCACAGAATTCCATAAATTTAAAAGTGATGCTAACCCACTGCGGTCTCTGAGGGACACTTCTAAACACCAACTCTTAAATCAGGAATATAAGGTTAAACAATGGGTAGAACATGTATATAATAAGTATAATTGTAGCTTTTGAAGTTTTCTTTTCCCCAAAAAACTTTATCTTAGCCACCGTATTTCTGGGAACTCAAATAGATTGAAGCACAGCAGTCACAGTATGCTTTTTTATATAAGCACATAGGCCCATGACACAGTTAAGTACTTGTCCAACAAGTATTGTATTCATTGCAGAGAGACAGTCTGTTTGAATGTCATATAAAAGACACACCACACTAGGTTATTAGGAAGGGTAGAATGGGGAGTCTGGAATTTTGAAGAACAACCTATGTTTTGGAGATCTGAAAGCCTATGAAAGTAGAAATCTAAGGAGTCCAGTGATGGGATATATTAAACTGCAAGTAGTGTCACCTTCCACCATAAACTTGTGCCTTCCTTCATCTTATTGTTTTGTATAAGCCTCTTTAGGTGAACTTGTGTTGTTTGCCATTGCTTCAGAGCTTACCATCACGGGTTCCACTTCACGCTAATAGCCTTTGCCACGCGTGCTTTCATTTTATTGTGCTGTAGCCACTGCAGGAACGAGCCAGAGCGCTGGCAGGAGAGCCCTGGGTCCGTGGAGGGTGTCGGGGTGCGTCCGGCTTCCTGGGCACGGAACAGAAAGAAGCCTTTCTGCACATTGGAAAGTAAGAAGTGGAAGTTAGGTGCTGAGTTTGTTGGATGACTGATAGCCTGTTACTGAGTTAGATGTTCAAAGGGTCTATTCAGACTAGAGCACCTGGAGCCTGAATCTGCAGTCAGACCTCTGACCATTCACAGGGTCCCCGTGAGCTTCATGGGGCTGCAGGGACCGTGCGTGCATCTCCGGAGATGCGTCAGCGCCAGACGGCAGGTCCTGGGCCAAGTTTGCAAAAAACGACCTGGATTTCCTGGGTATGATGTAGTTTTTCTCCCACCTTTGCCTTTGTCATTCGTGTTTTCATTGACATCAACTCTCTTTTTAAAGAGCTTCCCTCCCATCCCCATTTGTACTTAAACAAAAAACCAGTGTATATATTTTTGCTTCTTTTTTTTTTTTTTTTTAATTTTAATGGGGATTTGGGGAAGGGGAACAGCCAAACCGTTGTCCCTCAAACCTAGTTGTGGAGGGCGCAGCCAGCCCAGCTCCAAGTCCAGTCGCCATCCGGCCGCCCATCAGCAGCTCGTGGCTGCTCAGCTCAAGGTGCCTTGCCCAATCTTAGCTGCGGGCGGGTGTGGCCCACCATGGAGTCGAACAGGCAACCTTGTTAGGAGCACGTGCTCTCACCAGCTGAGCTATCCTGCCACCTGTTGGCAGTTCAGTGGCAGCTCAGCTCAGGTGCAGTTCACTGGCCCATGTGGGAATCAGACCAGTGAGCCTGCTGCTCAGAGCTCACGCTCTTAACCAACTGAGCCACTTGGCCGGCCTTTTTGCTGTTTTTTGCATTCTTTTATTCTGTGCTTCATTCTCTACATTGGCAAGGAAGTACCATGTGAAAAGTGGAGGTCTAAAACTATGACAGATCTCCTCGCCCCTCTGTCCGTTATTGCTGGCATGGGCAATAGCTCGCAGAAAATAGTTGATTAATTTCTTTGGGTGGCTGTTTGGGGGGATCTTCTCTAAAATGTACATACGTATTTTTGATGTGTTTTTATACTTTCATTTTGTGTCTTTTGTCCCGATGAAAAGTGAAATATTGTCCTGTGAAAATCTCTTCTGCCTTCCTGTGTTGCCTGTGTGGGCGACAGCCGTAGAGTAGTTATTTTGATGTTCTTTTTTGGAAGCAGATGGTGATGTTGGGAGGAGACCAGAGTATGTTCTTGTAAAACTATGTACAGATGTTTTTGCTGCTATTTTGTGTGTGTTGTTTCATTTTGTATTTCATTCACCCTTTTCACGGGTCTGTAGACACCTAACCCACCACGGAGGTCCAAAATTGTGACAGGTGTCCCGTTTACCCCTGTCCTGAGTGCCTGTGTGGACACTGAGTGACTAATAGAGTAGCTGTACTTGCTGTTGTTTTCATGTAGTCTTAGGGACGTTGCCAGGGTGGTAGTGTGTCATTCTATCAAGTGTATATAAATATTGCTGCTTATTTATATTTCATTTTATACATGTTCTTTTGCATGGATGCATATATGCTTAATGAAAATGGGGTTCGGAGTATGACAGATTTCCTCTGTTCCCTTTTCCTTATTGTCTCTTGAGACAATAGCTAATAGAGTACTTTGTTTTGTGGGGTGGGAGAGAATGGGGTATGTACTTAATGTATATAAATAAATTTGCTACCACTTTGTATTGCTAATTCATTTTGTACTGCGACCTTCTCATAGGACAGGAAAGTACCTAATGATATGTGGAAGCCCGGATGTATGACAGCCTCCCCTGGTCCCCTTCCCTTGTTGCCCATGTGGGCAATGGCTAGTAGAGTAGCTAATTACTTTCAGGAGTTCTTTGGTGGGTATTGGGGTAAATACTTTTTAAATATATATATATATATATAGATGTTTGTACTTCTTATTATAGAATTTTATTGGGCACCCAGTCCTTCACTTGGACGTGTGGGTTCCTAATAAGCCATGGGGTTCTGGATGTATAGCAATCCGCTCTTCTTCCTTTCCCTTTTTAAAACTGTCTCACTCATGTTAAAGTGGTTTGGGTTTTTTGAAGTTTTTTTTGTTTTGTTTTGTTTTGTTTTTTCCTTGGGGCGGGGTGGCAAGGGATATATACTTTTGAAAACTGTATATACAGTGTTTGTTACTATGCTGTGTTATTCCATTTTGTACCCCGTCCCTTGCTTGGACGCGTAGGTACCTAATGAAACGCGGAGGTCCGGATGTATGAAAATCTCCTCTTTTCCCCTTCCCTCGTTGCCTCTGTGGGCAATGGTTTTAGAGTAGCCTAGATTTTTTTTTTTTCAATACTCTACTACTCCCTCCCCAGAGAGGGTGGGGATATGTACTTTTAAAAATGTATATACATGTTTTTGCTCCTTTTGTCTGTTACTTCATTTTGTACCTAGACCTTTCCATGGACGCTTAGGTACATAATGAAAATTGAGGTTCATTCTATGAAGAAAATCTCCCCTTCTCCCTTTCCCCTATTGCCTGGCTGGGCAATGACTAGTGATGTAGTTGTTTAGAGTTGGTTTTTTTGTTTGTTTTGTTTTGTTTGGTTTTGGCATAGTGGTAGTGGATTTCTGGGTGTGCATTTTTTAAAATGTATATAAGTGCTGCTTTTTTTATTCTTTCACTCCAAATCCAGTTTTCTGTTTGGACTTGCAGATATCAAATGTAATACAGAGGCCCAGATACAGAAGTGTGATAAACCTTTTCTCCTCCCCTTACAGCTGGTGTTCATGGGCAATAATATAGTACTTTAGGCTTGCTTTTTTGGTTTTGAGGTTTTTAATGGGGAATGGGCTCTTTCAGCAAGATATGTGAATTTTTTAATTGTATATAAATGTTTTTGCCTCTTTTTGATGTTCACTTTGTATGACTACTTAGGTACTTAATGAAAGTTGAGATTGATTCTATGAAATATCTCCCCCACTCCCCTTCCCTCGTTGCCTGGTAGGCAATGGTAGAAGAATAGATGTTTGGTAGCTTTTTTTGGAAGGGGTGGGGGTGGGGAAGGTCTGGGTGTGTGTGTGTGTGTGTGTGTGTGTGTGTGTGTGTGTGTGTGTGTGTATTTTTAATGTATATAAATGTTTGCTACACTTGTGTATTATTTCATTTTGTACCCAGTCCTTTGCTGGGACTTACAGGTACAGAATGAAACTTGGAAGTCCAGACGTATGATAAATCTCCTCTGCTCCCCTTCCCTCACTGCCTGCACAGGCAATAGTTTTATAATTTGGGTTTGTTTTTTTAGGGGGAGGGATTATTTGGGTGAGTAGTGATTAGTGGGAAAGGGCAGTGTATGAACTTTTAAGATATATATGTGTATATAATGTTTTCATGTTATTGAGTTTGTACCTAGTCCTTTGCATGGATGTACAGGTACCAAATGAAAATCTAGGATCAGTGTATGACAGGTTTCCCCTCTCCCCTTCCCCTTATTGCCTGCATAGGCAATAGCGAGTAGAATAGTTGTGTGTTGTTGACTGACTTGTTTGTTTTGGGGGGCTTTATGTTTTGGGCAGGGAAATATTTTCAATACATATAAATATGTTTTCATTCCTTTGTTATTTCATTTGTATTCAGTCCTTTGCATGGCTATGTAGGGACCTAATGAGAACTGAGTTTCATAAATTGATAGATCATTTCTTCCTTTCCCACATATTTCCTCATTTAGCAGTAGCTAGCATAGCTGTTTTTTTGTGGTCATTTTGTTCTATTCTCTAGGACACAGGCCTTTAAAGATATAAACATATACATGCACATACATCATTTGCTTCTTTTTTCCATTACTTTCCTTTAATATTAGTCCCTTGCAGGGTACCGAATGTATCTAACAAAAATAAAGTCTCACCAAATCCCTGCCGTCTGACTTGAAGGTGTAGCGTTGTGGCGATGTCTCCAGTGGCAACGGGCAGGTAGCCAATGAAATGGGAGAAGACACTTGGATATGGCTGAGTTGTGACAGCTAATCAGAGCCAGCATGAAATCTATGTTGATTCAGACTAAATGACATGGTGAGAAGGGACCTGTACTTTGGAAACTGCAGAAAGGCAAGAGGGCAATACTGAGTTAAAGAGTGTTTCAAGCTTATTGCTGATTAATCTTTCAGTGAGTGGGAAGCCAATAAAAGACCCTTAAGAGTAACTTCTTTTGAGGCCTGGAATTCTGTTTCATCTATAGAACTCTTTCTCAGGGCCATCATTTGCATAGTCTTGTGTATCTGGTAGAAATTATTTTGATTTTTGGAATGATGCTTTTGAGTTATTGCCATGGTTCCAGTGAATGACAACATCAGCCTAAAAACTAATCCAGAAAGAATTTGAGGGACAAGCCCTTTCTATCTTTCAACACCCACGTATGGTGGGGCAAGTTGGTCCTTTCCTACCCAGAGCTCTTCCTGTGTGGCTGCATCACTCTCCTTATTTCTCCATTAGCTAGATTATTCCCGTCCTTTTTTCCTTTTTTCCTCAGTGCCTGCACTGGTAGATGTTATCCTGCAGTGCACTCATAAATGTAAGCCGGTATTGCCTCATTAGCTGCATGTTTTTGCATGTATTTCATATACCCCGACCTGTGTGTTTGCTTGCAGCCTTCTCAAACTGTATCACAGTGTGTCTTCATCCACCACATGGTAAATGTTAGAGCTCCACATTTGTGCATATCAGAAAAAATGCATGTGTGAAATCTGCCCATCCGTCCCTCTTTTCTTCCCTCCCCTCCTTGCTTCCTAACTTTGAGCTTGAGCATTATTGGTTTATTCTGCAACTTATGATAAATATAATGCTGAAGATTTGCCATATTGTTATTAGTTTTTTTAGAAACATCGAGCGATTGGACTCCTAGAAAATTTGCAAAGAGATGTTATTTACCACATCAAACTCTCAGGTTCCAGTGTTGAAATGAAACATTCGCCTATACTTTGCTGTTACTTATACCTGCTGCTATAGAAAAAAATAAAAATTTTATTCATGACACATCTAACTTTGATCATAAACAAAAGAGAACGGGGCACCTTTTTGGAGTTAGTCATGGTAGTCAGTGATATTTCTGAATGGGTTTTAATTTGAAATACTTCAAAGGAAGTAAAGGTTATGGCTTCGCTGAATGAAATGCTCCAGAGGTTGAACTGTATAAACCATCAGTGTAATAATACACTCGTGTGTGCGCGTATATGAAATGAGAATTGCAGCGTAATTGGGGCGTTTGCATTGATCAACAAACTCACATTGAGACAAAACTTAGTCTTACAGCAGTCTTACTTCAGGCCACGTGCTCCATGTTGCTGTGAAGAATAGTCTTTCAAACACTTTGCAAAGTAATTACTTGGAAACTTGTAAAGGTATTACATTTTTATATTTAAACACCTGTAGAGAACTCCAACTCCTTGAATCAGAGCTTGTGGGTGGAATTCTAAATTTGTATCATAATCTGTCTTTTGTGGAAGATTTTGAAAATAGTATGTATACATAGAATATTATATATGCAAATTGCATTGTGTCACTTGTAAAGGGAAAGGCTTATTTTTCTTTACACTCCTGATAACCTGTTTTGCATATGACCAGCACTGACTGAAAGGCATGTGTAACTGCAAACACTGTTGCTTTTTTTTTTTTTTTTGGTGAAATGAAAATAAAAGTATTTAAATATAAATGTCGTGTGGACTATTTGGATAAAACAATTACCTGTATAAAGTGGTATATCTTCTCAGATTAGAAGCTCTACCAGTACCGTAGCCATATTTCATTGTCTTTCATAACTTGTTCCCTACCTCATCAGTACCCCAGTATCCTTACTGCATATTAACTCAGTTTCTCAAACTAACACTATGGACATTTTGGGCTGTCCTGTGCATCGTATGATAATTAGCATCCCTGGCCTTTAAAACAAATAACAACTAGATGCCAATAGCAACTCCTCCACCCCCAGAGTGACAACCGAAAATGTCTCCAGACATAGCCAAATGTCTCCTGGGGTGGAGGGTGGGGATTAAAACTTTCAGTGGATGCGTGGGGCAGGACGCTCAGAACAGTTAGATGAACTCCATCTGGGGCGAGTATTTACTTTTTAGACAAGTGAGATTCTTGTAAACACTTGGGTCACCTGAGTAGTAGCTAATTGACACTGTAATAATTCATTGCCTAAATCAGTATAAGACATACAGTTCTTATGCCAGTGAAACCAAGGAACACTCACTCTTAATCTGAAGGTGACAGGACATTGGATGTTATCAAGGAACAACCTTACCTGGATCACATGTGATTGGAGTACAAGTGCACAGATTTTTTTCAAGGAACACTGCCAGTTACAGTCCTAGTCAGGTCTACTAAAGGAGCTGCTTTATTCTATCCCTATGAGTAGTCTTGAGGCATAATTGAGTATTTCTTAGGCTAACAAATGTGGGAACTAGAACCACTATTTTATAGTAATTATTAGGGCGTAAAGTGGGGTGTTTATGGCAAATACAGTGTCTCTTAACCCCTTTACCCCAACCCTATTTCTGGGGACACAGAATAACCTTGAAGCCATGCCCTTTTAAAATCTCATATGATAGTCATTAATCATATAGGGGGAAATGCTCTTAGGAATTGCAAAAATTTTTATCAAAAGCTGCTGGTTAAATTTTTGATACTTTTTTTATTCACGGATATCTGCAGTAAACAATTGGACTAAAACAGAACACTTTGATTCCAATGAACTTTCTGGATGGAGCCATTTTCTGTTTTCCAAAATCATTTTTAGAGCTCATGGCACAGACGAGTTTGATCTGGTTATATTTTCTTTTTGTTTTACCTCTTCACGTCCTAGCCTGCAGCTCCCCCCATCCTCAACCACACACACACACACACACACACACACACACACACACCTAGTGCTTACCAAAACACGTGTGGGAGTTGAACAGTTGACGTATGTGCACACGGCCAAGTGCATTAGGAGCTCAGTGAGACTAATGGCCTGTAGTTAGCATCTGGCCCATGACTTAGAGGACAGGTCTGTGGCCATTTGCTATTTGGACACACTCCTTGGAGTCCCACCACTTAACTCCAGGCAGCTTATCAACTGTTTATTTCAAAGAAACACATTGTTCTCATAAAAGGAAACTTGATGTACCCCTTTCGATTGGCAACCAATTCTTCCTATGTTTTTCTAAGCTAATATGAAAATGGGCTTATAATATCTGAGCACATCCTGGCTCAGGGTGAGAGAAAACAGCCATAAAGTGAAGCGGTAGAAGGAAGCCAGGCCATACTTTTTCAATGTTTTTCATGGGTCATTCATTCCATAAATATTTGTAATCATCGACTATGCACCAGACCCTGTGCTAGGTGGGTACGTAAGGCTTGACTCTGTAATGTGAGCAGCTGGCTCCAGCTGGGGGAATGCCACCTGGGTTTTATAAACACTGCCTGCGTGGTGGGTGGTAGATCATCGAGGGCATTTGGTTTATGAGGAACAGAAGGAAAGGGTGTCACAGTGGGAGGTTTGAAGCTGTGAGGCTGGTAATGCTGCAACCACTTCCTAGCACCAACCACCGCGAGTGGGTCTGGATTGGGGACACTCGTCCCTCCGCCGAATTCTCCTTCTGCTCATTTGGTGTACCATGCAAGGTGAAAAATGGAGTCCTCGCAAAACAGATGCTGCATAAGTGCCTGTATTTAATGACTTGTGTCACTGATTGGGAGCTGGAGGTGTTTTTGATCCGTAACCACACAGGTATTCCTTCCTCGGGGTATTCTAAGTGAATGACAAGAGGCAGGAAGTTAATTGCCTGTTTCAGTTTCACACCAGGTTCCCCCTAAATTCTAATTAGCCATAAATGAGCTTGGCTCCCCTCAACCTGAGATGTAAGAGTGCTTTCTTGCCTGAGTCTATCAGTGTACCTAAGCAAGAATGAGGGAAGTGTTTCAAGATAGACTTAGAAAGGATGGGGTCTTGACTTACACCTACATTCAATAAAAGGTGGAGGGCCTGTAGGTGCCTGTACTTGAAAACCCGTAGGTGAAGCCCCAGAGCATGATCAATTAAATGGGTCTTACAGGAAATGCACTGTTTGTCTGCCTGGCTTCTGGAGGACAACACCCACCCAGTCATTTCCGTTACTGCCCTCTAGCCTTAGTAATCAGAGCAGGACTTCTGATCTTTGACCTTGCCAAGGTCCTGGCCTTAAATTGTGAGCAGTCTGGGGAAGACTTTGAGAATGTGCCTGGGATGCCGCTTCAGCTGGGGTGTGGGAGGGGAGATCAGGTGGCTTCTTTCCTTGCCCAGTGCTCACAGGTGTGACCAAGAACAGCTGGGGAGACTTGTCTGTCCTTAAATGGCTTAGTTCACACAGCCATCATGGGAGGGACCTCAAATTCATACTAGGGGAAAGTTGGATGAAATTGAAGGCATCCTGGGAATTGTGCATTTTGCGAAGGGACACTAAAAAAAACTAGCTTCAGCTAGAGTGGCCAAAACCAGAAGTTTTTTCTCTGTATTTTGAAAGAGATGGCTAGCTAGCTGCAAAGGGTATCTGACACTTTCCTGTAAAGTGGCTGGGCAGAGCTGTGATTCGGTTTAGGCAGCCCAGAAATCTCCAATGACCAGGAAGAGAGTGGAGCTGTACTGAGCAAGACTTGCTCCAGCAGAAGCCCTGGAAGCTGGTGTTTTCCCAAGGCCAGAATTGTCTCCAGGAGGAGATGGCACATGGGCTTGGCTGGAGGCCACTTCATCCCAGGAGTGGAAAAATACTGTCAGGTCCCTGCAGGCAAGGAATCTCCTAGGATCTGTGGAACAAGGGTCCTGTGGGGTAGGAAGAGTGCTGCTCCTCAGAGGTGTTCCTTGGTCACCTAACAGATGGCTGTCCTGAGTTAGCCCAAGAGCCTGCTTGACCCATATTGTGGGTTTGCCATGAAATATGATTTTAAGTGACATCACTCCAAGTGTGCAGAAGAGATCTGCAGCTCAGGCTCCTCAGCCTACAGCCCCTCCAGGAAAATGTCCTCTTTCACTTATTAGCAGGCCAGTTCTGCAAATAGTTGGCAGGAAAACATAGAAGGAACATTCAGACTAGACTAATCTAACAAGAGGGGTGGGTATTTAAGGGTATTGGGCAGTGGACTTCCATGGGAGAAGGCAGTCTGGCAAACACTCTCTGTGTGATTTTTTGCAGCCCCAGTCTTCACAAGTGTTTGCTAAATGTGATGATACTTAGAATGTCATTGATTTAGAACACTGAGCTTATTGATGCTCCCTACACAGTAATGGTCCACTTGTGCAGACCTTCCTGGGAGAGCAGGAAGTATCTCTGCCTGGAGCAGTGGAGCCTCTCCCTTGCTTTCTGCAGGCCAGCCAGTGCTGGAGCTGGGGCTGGGGTTGGGGTGGAGAGAGGCAGGGGAATCAAGGCTTCTAACATCTCAAGTATATGGAGCTGATCAACCACTTCAACTTTTTCTGTCACTTTTATCCCCTTTCCTACTATCGCTAAGAAATAATTTCTGGCCCTAGCAAAATAGTAGAGGTGAAAAACATCACAAGAAAAGAAAACTACAAACCAATGTATTATGAATATAGGTGCAAAAACCTTTAGCTAAATACCAGCAAACTGAATCCAACAACGTATATAAAGGATTATACATCTCGACCAAGGAGGATTTATTCCAGGAATGCAAGGTTGGTTTAATATCAAAAAAATCAACTCATGTAACATCAATAACACATCATAGAATAAAAAATAAAAATAACATAATCATCTCACCAGATGCAGAAAACATCTGGCAAAAACAAAACAAAACAAAAAAACGCTTTCATGACAAAACACACAACAACTGTTAGAAAAGCTGTATCTAATCACTTGCTAAGCAACTGGTAACTATAAATCCCATAATTCTTACCTCTGAGGAAGGAGCTTTAAGCTTCAGGCAAGTTCTTACAAATGCCACGTAGAGTTATTTGGCCACAAGAAAAATAAACAGTTTCTGAAGCAGCCAGCTAGAGATTGGAATCTCCAGCATCTTCTTCCAGACTGAGTTTCTTGGTACAAACTTATTCTTTCTCTGTCATAGCTATTTTACTTTTGTCTTCACTACTTTATTAAAAAAAAAATCCAGGGAATAATTTAACAATATGTAGAAATATTCATGATAATTTTCTCAATTATGGGAATTCATTGAGTGATAAAAATTGAAGAAACAATGGCTCTTAGAGAACCCCTGAGTAAAGATAATCTAAATCAGCAATTATTAACATCTCTGGTGTTACCAACCCATTTGAAACACTTTTTAGAAAAATTTACATACATAACTACACACACAATTTTGCATTTTTTTATTGGTTTTACAGTCTCTCTAATGTTTATAAATCCAAGTTAGAAGCAGCTGATCTAAATGAATATTTTCATGATGTCATATTTGATTTTAGTGAGGGATAAATGTCTTAGAAAACATGATGGAGCACAAGTTAGCACTATGAACATACTATTATCTTCATTCTAGTTAACTGAGCGACTAGATTTTCTTCAAAGGTCCTATGCTTTTTGTTTTTGTCATCGATCGGATCTAAATCCAATACGTCTTTGGGAATGGATGTGGGTTCTTAAATCCTATAACTGTGAGCTCTGTGGGAGTGATTCTGTCAGTTGCATGGCTCTGAAGTACCACTTCCAACAGAAGCAACTGAGAAAAGTTCACTGTGAAAAATGTGGCCAAGAAGTCCTGGGGGAGAAGCTCCAAGATCACAAGAAGGTACAAGTGGGTGAAAAGTTTGGGATTTTCTCCATTAAAAAAAAAAATACCCATGCTTTTTGTTTGTTGGTTTTGGTTTTGAATCCTCTACATGGAGATTTATTAACAGAAAACCAAAAGATAAAACAAAACTGGTGGCCATAGGGCAGGTGGTGGGAAGCAGTGGGGAAAGCTCTGTGTCTCCTCAGCTATAAATGGCCCATCTTGCTGGGCTGCTGTGAAGATCACTGAGCAGAACTTTCTGGACACAGGCACGACATCCGGGGCAGCTGCTGTTATTGTAATTATTATTCCAAAGTGCTTGTGTCGTGAGCGGGTCCTTACGATCTACAATTTTTTACTTTCAGTGTGATCTTAAAGGTAGATTAATAGACTTCTCTCCTTCCTCTTTTACAAATGAGGGAACAAAGGCCCAATTAGGTTAAAGGATTTGTCCAAGGCCTTGCCAAAAAACTAGGATCTCATTCTGATTTCACAAAACAAAACCTAGTGCTTTTTTAAAAAATTTTTTTTCAGCACTGTGGTTCTCATGGTTGATTGCTTTATTAATCTATAGCAGTGTTCCATATGTATCAAAAGAACTAATGGGCTTTGCTCTGCATGAGAATCTGCTGTACTCGTGAATGGGAGTGTTTCGAGAGAAGCCAAATGATTCGACCAACAGATCTTTCAAATAATTTCTGTGCTAAGTATTCACTTTTTCTCAGTCTGTATTTGGCAGGTCAACCATAGAGACATACAAGCTAAACTGGGACAATTCAGAAGAAAGGAATATAAAACATAGGGCTACAAAAATATCAAAAACCTGTAGGATGGTGTTCTAGGCACCTTGAAACAGCCCTCGTAAGGAGAACCATGAAATACAACAGTATCATTTCACAGCCAGTAAAAGAGGTAAAGGAGATGCCGGGTGTGTTCCCTCTGCGGATGTTCACTCAACATAGAAACCATATTTTGGTTTTCCCTCAGTGCAAGGAATTATGGGTTGTTTCCAGGGACAGGAAATAGAGAAGGTAGAGGATGAAACCCAGGATGTGGCTTGAGACTACTCATTCTTGGGGTGTCAGGTGTGGAGGATAATAATGACGAATCACATTTGAAGAGGAAGCTCAGAAACCCAGGCATTGTTCAAAGAGACAACGCAGTTGGAAGCACAATTCTGGGGCTTCCAGTCAGAGGTGGGACAGAGTGTCTGGAATCCAGGTGGAAGTCAGGTTATGGTCTGTCCAAGTCAAAAATAACCATAAAATGAAGATATTACACCTTTTGCTCTCATATTTATGGTCTATTCTCTAAACAAACTGATGGTTGCTGCTCTATGAAAGTCTTTTAATAAACTAATTTTGTTTTCCAGGAAACAATAATTGACTCTGGATACAAAGTATGTCACTGAAAAATGATCAAATTTTGATGACCTGTCCCTAAAGAGAGTAATATATAAATTGGCTATTATGTTTCAAACAAAAGACTCAAAGTATTTAAAAAAATAAAAACAAAAAAAACCAATGTGTAATTTGGCATAATTGATGAAATTTAAACAAGGGGCTCTGTATCCCCTGAGTGTTGATATAAAGTTCCTTCTTCCTTTTTAGTTCTGAGTATGTTCTGATTTCCATTATGATTTCTTCTGTGATCCATGACTTATCTAAAGTATGGTTGTTATTTTTTTCAATTTCTAAAAGTATGGGATTTTAGTTCCTTTGTTACTGATTTCTCATTTAGTTGCATGGTGGTCAGAGAATGTAATCTGTGTGATATCTGTTCTCTGACGTGTGGGGTTTAGATTCATTTTTTTGTGTGAATGTTCCACATGTACTTGAAAATGAAGGTCCAGCTGAAAATGCTTTCATTAAGAAGATTTAGAATAAGAAGAATTAGCAAATTCTTCTTCAAGGCACTTGGGCTCTCTTCTAGCCTGAGGCCATTCTAAAATTAATTCTCAGTGATAATATGGATTTCTTCTATAAATCCGAATGACGGCCACTTTGTGAATACAGATTCTCAGGGATTTTTTTTCCCCTGATGCACCCAATGCAAAAGTTATGGAGGTTTCTTTGCTCTTGAAGAGGATCAGGATTGCCACCCTAAAATATGCCGATTTGGTATATTGAGTATTTTTGAGCTGAAGGCAATTGAGAAGCAATAGGAACAAGAGGAACTCTGCTCTCCCCCTTCCTGCCCCAAAGCAGGCCATAACCCCCTCCTCTCCTGTCAGGGTGAGGGGAGCAGCCTTATTGCTGGAGACACAGAGCCGGCATTTGAGCCTGATAAAGAAACCTTACTAAAGTAACCTTTGCTTCCATTTGTTCTCTCTCTATATTTCCTAGTCACTTTCCCAATTTGTTGGCCCTAGAAGCCCCCAACGTCCTTTCCTTTGTCTAGTCACTTCTCCACAATATTTTGTCCTTTGTTAAAATGATATATAAGCCCCCAAGTCTAACTGCTTCTTTTGGTTTTCATTTCTTTTCTGTAGAGGACCCTGTGGACATAAAAAAAAAGATTAACATCAATAAAATTTGTGTGCCTTTTCTCCTATTCATCTGTCTATTAGTCAGTTTATTTCACATGCCTCATTCACTGAACCTAGCAATTCAGTTCTTCAGTTCTTTCCTGTGAAGGGTGTGATCAGTCTTGTCAGCTCTTCTCACTTAAAACAAACAAACAAACAAACACATACTTCTGATACCCCATTAAAAAAAAAATGTACTTTCTCCTGATTTCTAGATGTTGACTCACTTTTTTTCTTTTTTTTTCTTTTAGCTGAGCCATCCTGCCACCTGTTGGCAGCTCAGCGGCAGCTCAGCTCGGTCGGGGACTCCAACCGCTGTTGCTCAGAGCTCACACTCTTGAGCGAGCCCTTAACCAACTGAATCACTCGGCCGGCCCACAATTTTTTCTTTTCGAAAGCACTGTGCAGATTACACCAAACATTCTGACGACAGAATGTGGCCCATAGGCTGACACTTTGAGACCTATAGAACAGATGGCTTAACCTGGAATTCTTTACCCTGGGGTCATTTTATTGAAACTTGTTAACATACATGGTTTTCACTTAGAAACTTAAAAATGATTTAGTAAATTGGGGCAACGATTTTTTTTTCTGACATAAGAATGTCTGAATATCTGTTTTCTCAGAAATTCAGCCGTCTCTCTATAGAGACCCAGGATTGAAATATCAGCTAAGTCGGCTGGTTCACCTGATGCTGTACCAACGGAGACTCTGTCTCCCTATTATCAAAACAAAGCAGTCCTGGTAGTTATCTAGACATAATTTGTATACAAAATTATATCCTTGCCTTAGACACATACACACACAGACACATCTATTTCTGTGCAGTGACTATCAAATACTGATCACTTCTCTATGAAACCTAAAAGTCCACAGGATGTTCACCTCATAATATGTTGGAGTGTAAAAGTCCCCAAGAGCTAGAGAGATTTACAGATGAAAAGAAACCCGCCCTGTCTCGGGTCCTCCCCAGCTGCTTGTGTGGCTGAAATCAGCACCCCGCCCAGACTGATCCAGGGTTGCTTTCCTGTGTCAGCCTCCCAAGCGATCCAGGTAACCTGAGCCCCTGGCCTCTGGCTGGGCCATGCAGCCATAAGGAAACCATTCCTTTCTCTTGGAGGTAATGCACATCAATGCATAGGGCCACATGTTCAAAGGCCAGCTTTGCCTCCTGCATGGGGCGACGTAGCCTGCTAGGAGCCCTTTGAAATGCCAGGGCAGCCTGCAGGCTGGTGGGGCAGGCACTCAGCCGTGAAACAGCTGGAACCCATTAAGGTTGGCAATGTTGGCCCAAGGGACAAATGTGCCTTTACATTGGCAAGGCCAAGGACTTGGCTCACACTTGACCAATATTCGTAAATGCTTAAGGGCATGTTAGGCAAAGGAGGTAGGCCTGTCCCCCAGGGCCCTGTTTCATGCCTGAGCAACCTGCCTGTGGAAATAATTAGGTGCCATGCTGATGGGCTCCCTATCAATCGAAAGACAATTCTCTGTGTCCAGGAAGTGCTGTCTACAGAGCACAGAGTCATTCTATGAAACTGTCCTTGAAGGAAAGTGGCCTGAACACAGGGAAAGAATCTAAATAACAGCAATGGTGTGGTTTTCCTCCTATTATTACTACTTTTACCATTAATATCATCACTACATACTATCTACTATCAGTGTTTAGAAAACAAAATCTATATATATATATATATATATATATATATATATTTATATATACACACAGGACATTTCTGAGGGCATTTTATTCTGATAATTTTTCCATCTCTTCATTTAAAAATGCACACATACTTATGATAAAATCATTTTTAAGCCATAGTGTATCTAAAAACAAAAAATTATTTTAAATGTAACTCAATAACAAATATGATGTATGAGGATGATTAAATTCTAGCTAAGATAGCTATGGTAAAAAGCCTGAATATGAAACAGACATATTTTCTTCTACAGGGTAAGGCATGGGCACAGGGCCAGAAATTGAAAGCTGGCGTTCTAGTCCAGTCCTGCCAGGTGCTCACTGAAAATGAAGGCCAGCGATCAATTAAGCTGCAAAACTGCTGTGCTCTATATTCCATTCTTGGAGATTGATGGTACACATTAGCCATATTTAGAACTCTAGGATTAAGGCAGCTAAAACTACATTTCCCATATTCCCTTGCCACTATGTTTTCTAATGGGAAATAGGTTTCATTCATTCGTTGCATTAGTGCAAGACTGAGTCCAGAACGAGTTAAGTCAGTGGGGAGGCAGTGTGAAATGAGGCACCAATTTTAGCGAGTCCAGATGTAGCAGATACAGAATGATTTGGGGCCAAGAGTTGTGGCGAAGACTGGAAGTCCCTGGATTCACAGTAAGGCAAGGTGTTTCTGGGATGCACAATGGCAGAGGCAGCTTCTTGATTCCTAGATCTCAACTATGGAAGCATGGTCCTGGGGTTGCCATAGCAGCATTCAGATTCCCAGCCCCCTGATTGTAGCTGGGGCAATAGGTCCCTTAGCAGGCCAGCTATGCAGTGTTATTCTGAAAGTCATTACTGAGAGCCCAGCCTACAGTCTGTTCTTTCAACTATTCCAGTGATCCCCTGAACTAAATCCCTTTCTGCCTAAAGTAACTGGAAGGGTTGTTCTTACCTGCAACTGAACACGGATTGGTACACTGTGGCTGTCCTGTTGGACATGTTGCTCCAAGGATGACCCTATGATGTGGGAGATACTCACATGCCCTTCCTCCTTGACCTACCCAGCTCTTGTGGGTAGGTGGTATTTGTTCCCTCATCTTTGTCAGTAGTAAACGTTTCTCACAGCCCATGAGCTCTCCCCTCTGGCCAAGCTGCCATGTCTTGGTGAAGAGCTCAGTCTCCTCCCAGGGCAGGCCAGGGCAGTGCCCAGAATCAAAACGGTACCTTGTTGCCTACTTCAGCGCTCCCCACAGTGCCTGGCTGAATGGGCTGTTGGAAATCCAGCTTATTGTTCTTAAAGCAAACTTCATGTGGGGCCATGTCTATGTGAATGTATTTCTAGGAAATCTTCTATTCCACAGGTAGAAAAGACTGCTAAAGGAAATTCTTAGCTCAGAACAAAAGAGCATTATTGAGCAATAATTACTTGTGTATGCTAACGTTAAATCCGTGGGAGAAACTCGAAGAAGTTACCCCAGAAGCATTTTTTAAAAGACGTCTAGCTAAACTTTCAATGAAATTTCACGAATTCGAGATCCTATGATTTAAGGACTAATTATGTCTCTGCCAATGCACCTTTATTTAATTTCCATCCCCTTAGCTGAAATCGGACTCCAAGGAATGCAAACAGGAAAGGGTGGGAAAGGTGCCTCCAAGTACAATAATCTTGAGACACATTTGTCTGATAAACATTCCCTTCAGTGGTGTCCTGTGGTCTCTTGCTGATGTGACTTTGCTGACATTACACACAGTGTCTCTTTGCCCTCGAATGTTGAACTAATCAGGCCTGGTTCTGGTTTTTTTTTTGTTTTTTTTGGGGGGGGCGGTGAGTTCTAAAAAAAAAGAAAAAGGTTTAACATGTTATTTTCCTATTTCATTTTTACATCTGCTGGGTTTTTTTCAGTCTAGTGAACTGTGGATGAAGAAAAATGCAAACACCTATGTAAAGTGAATACAACATTTTTAAGGAAACCGACCACGCTGTGTGCCACTTTAATTCTAAAATAAGATCAACATTTTAAAACAATGTTTCAGAACTGTTTATTAATTTAAATAATAGATTCATTACCAAGCCCTTGCTTCAAATGAGTAAAGAGAACCGGCTTGAATGTGTCTTTTAATGAAAAACACTACCTTCAGGAATACCAAACACCTACTAAATTGTGGTAGTTAGTGCAAGACGTCAGATGAATGGCATGATGGTGACTATAATGAAGCACGTTGGGGTTGGAAAGGCAAAAGGGGAAATGATGGAGTTTCACATACAATTACGCTTTGGACAGGGAAAGACCACCTTTAAGAAAAACGAAAAAAAAAAAAAAAAGAAACGAGAGAATGTGTTTTTCATTTTTACCCATTGCGTCTTCCAAGTTTTCCCCATTAAATTTGTCAACTATAGGGTACATTATACCATTGTTATTATTATTTATCAAAACAGGATAGTTAATGTACTCTAAAGACACATTAAAAATAAGAGTTAGGGTATACCCTTTCCACAGTGACTTTATTTGGAATCAGAATCATTGTTCTTCATTGTTAGGTCATTTTTCTGTATTCCCTCCTCACCCAACTTCAAAGAATGTCATAGACGCGCACTCTCACTAACCCCTTACCCGCCCTCCTCTATATCTCTGGCACCCTTCTCCTGGAAAAACAAACAAACAAACAAACAAAAACCATACTTGGAGTTTTTATTTTGTTAGATTTCCAGACCAAATTTTGAAGTTAGACTCCATGAAAAATAACAGCGCTGAAAACCTGGGTTCATTTGTTCTAATTGTTCCTGGCGGAAAAGAAGTACACTCATTTTCTAACCTATGTTCTTTCTATTCTTTCAACTCATTAAATAATTTAATTTAAAAGCCTTTAAAGTTGAACTGAATTCCCAGATAGCCACCATTCTTTCCTTTTCACCTATTGAAGGCTTGTTCCTTTTTTCTTTGTCAGGGTGATTTTTCAAGGAGCCAATGGTTTTAATTCAGCCCAGAATATATTTTATCCCATATTTTGTTTTGCTGAATGGTTCCTGTTGCAAAAAAAGGGAGCATACTTGCAGAAAAATGAGACTTTAAGGCAGACTGAGGGGGGAGGACTGCGAAGTAAGGAAAGGAGGCAGATTGTCTGAGGTGGTTTCATTGTACTGATATCTGTATGAAGCAGTTGCTTTTTCTGGCTTTCTTCTCCACTACTCAGAGCAACCGAGACCATACCATGATTTATTTGAGGGTAAAATTGAATTAAAAATGGAAAAGAAGCAGATATGTGAGTCTGACAGTTGGTTTTGACTCCCACCCATGGAGCGAGTAAAGATGTTTATTGTTTCAGTTGATACCTGGGTTTTTGGTGATAAATTGTTTGTTGCTGTTATTTTTTGCAGCTATTCAGTTACTTTGTTTTGGAAGATGGGTGTGAGAAAAGCCTTTCTTTTCTTTTGGAACTAGTCCATGTCTTAACCTAACCAGTAACAGCAACTGTTCTGTGTCAGTCGTTTTCTGCGCCCTGCTTGTGAATGAACTCTAACGACACTGGCCCAATAAGCCAAAAGTACTGGAAATCACTTATGTGCCAGGGGCACTGTGCCCCTCTCTTTATATACCAGTGTGTTTGTTATTGAAAACCACAATGGGGGAACATTCTGAGCTTTGAAGGAGACAGTGCTGTAAATACGACCAACGGTTATGGTCATCATTGGAATTTCTGCCCGCTATCTCTTATTTCTTATTTATTAGACCATTGATTTAGAGGTCTTGAAAACAAGAATTTCTCTGTTTCTTTATATTATCAGGTCAGATAATCTTAAGGCTCTCTCTCTCTGAAAATAGTCCTTTTAAAGCAACATTGAAAGATATGGAGTTGTCCTGATAGGAATAGACAAGATATGTCCATGGACTGGGCTGACAAGAACTAGGAAGTGGCAAATGATATCACCTGAAGACTCAAGCACTGCTAGGACCCATGCCCTATTTCCACTTATGATCATAGCAAAAATATTTTGGGAAACTTATTGGACAGTAAGGTTCATGTAAGTTAGCCTAGGATACTACTGACATTCTCATTAACCTTGACCCATTGTAGAAGTGACCAGAACTCCCTAGTTGATTCAATACCTCATTCAAGCCCTCTGGTATCCACCACAGTAAACTCCCCCCACCTGGGGCCATGTCTCCCAAACATACAGTTACCGTGTTGAGCCTAACAAAATCTGCCTCTGAATTGTGACAGAAATGGTAATCTACTGATTTATTTAATTCCTTCTGACTCTCCCTGACTGAGAGAGAAGGGTATCCTCTATGCTTCACTTCTTAACCACACTTGTCTCAAGCATCTTCAGAATTCAGCAAATGTTTGGAGGGGAAAGCAAGTCATATTTCAGATTTAATTCTCCACCTTCCCCTTTGTACCAGGCCCATGGCCTCTCAGTCTCTAACACCGCTTCAGCCTTACGAGCTTGATAAAGTTCTGCTGGTTTCTTTAACCCCACAAGCTTCTCTTTGTCCAAAGTCCATATTTTCATTCTCTTGTCTATTCCTGAAATCATCATATGTCCCCAGGAAAAATGCAGCAGAATAACAGTCTACCTCTTCATAATCTTCTGCCCTCACCCCCACTAAATCTTTTTTTTTTTTTTAAGATTTTATTGATGAATCAGGGAAGGGGAACAGTCAAGTTGCTGTCCTTTTGTTCTTCAGTCTAGTGCGGAGGACATCGCTTCACTGGCCCATGTTGGTATGATCATTCCCGGGTGAGGCAGTTATTCGCCGGCCATTGGACAGCCGCTCATGGTGGCTCTTGGCAGCTCATGCCAGCTGCCAGCCACTCATGGTAGCTTATGGCAGCCCACTGCCACAGGGGCTGTAGCCTATGCCATTGCCGGCAACTCACGGCAAAGCCCAACTCCAGGTTGAGCTGTTGTTCATCATTTTAGCTGTAGAGGGCGCAGCATCACTGGCCCTCATGTGGGACCCAACCCAGGCCTTGCTGCTCAGAGCTGGCATCCCAAGCCAACTCTTAACCAACGCACCACTCGGCCGGTCCTAAATCTCGACCTCTCTAGCTTCAGCCACTCTCCAATGCCTCTAACACACATGTACACATGATTTTTGAATCCAATTTTCTAGGTGTTCTCAGTGAGCACTGATCTCCTATAAACTACTCTATTACACCAGGAGTCTTACTTCTTTTAAAATATCTTACTTAATCATATTTATAATTGATAGTACCTTGTGCTACATTCCATATTCAGGTAGCTCATTTAAAAATTATGAATCACCTACTCTGTGTCAGATACTAGGGACACAGCAGTGAAAAGCAAACACAGGTCCTGCCCTTATACACCTCATGGTGAGGGAAATAAGCAAATAGTACAATGCCAAGTGGTAATTAAATGCTATGAAGAAGCATAAACAGGGTAAAGGAACAGGGAATAGGGAGGTACATACATGAATAAAACATGGTGAAGTTTATAGTCCAAAGGGGAAAATATACACATAGATATGTCATTTTAATAAAACATCATCTATTAAGACAGAGGTTTGTGGAACACTGAGAAAAGATAGGATATTGGGAAAGAGAGTGTGCACCCTTAGCCCACCATGGGGTTTTAATAAGTCTTCTTGGCTCTGGTAATCTTGATGAGTCTATAAGGTTTTTTTTTAATGCTCTAATTTATCCAGCACCTACTATGTCTCATGCACAATTCTCATTGCCCTAAAATTAATCTGATTAAATGAATCCCATTTGATTTGCACAACAAACCTGAAAGGAAGATATTACCCCCAGTTTGAATATTAAAAAACTGAGCCTTGGAAAATGTAAGCAACATGCCTATGGTTATGTAGCCAGTAAGTGTAAGAGCTGGGATGCAATTCCAAGTCCACCTGACCGTGTAGGCCCTGGGTAGACTGATAAGATATCAAAGTTATATAGTGGAGAGAATACACTGGATTTGAAGCCAAATCCCAGACCTATTTTACGTTATCTGTGTGACCTTGGATTAGTCATGGAAAACTCTCAAACCTCAGTTTTTCATCTGCAAAACAGGGATAAGGAAGTTACCTGACAGGAAAGTTGTGAGAATTAAAATATGAGCTTGAATTTGAAATCATGTAGCTAACTAAGTGCTTAGATCAATGGATATTTATTAAGACAAGAAAGTTCAGTTTCTTTAGGGCTAACCATAGGCCCATGAAGCTCTTGAGTTTTTGCAAAATGCTTTCTTTCTCTTGTGTGCAGACTTCAAAAGCACTGTTGTCAGCCAGTAGCAACTCCTGGGTAACTGTCTTGAGGATTTGAGGCTATATCAGTAGCTTTTGAGCTAAAATGTCTCCCAGAGGAGCAGAAGCATATTTTTACCCTGGCGTCTAAGTCCCCTGAGTTCTTGAGCACAGCTGTGTGAGATGAATTGAAAAAGACTGAAATGATTATGTAACCCTGCTTCATTACACCGAGTGGAAATGGGTTTGACAGGAGACCAACAACTTACACAAGTCCTGGGATTCCAAAGAATTTTAATGGGCAACTAAATGTTGCTAATAATTGTCAGAGGAAGACTCAGATGGTCATATAAAATCTTCATCGGCATCTTAGTGTTATTCCCTGAACATCTTACATCTGTGCTGGACCACTAAGATCAGGGCCCGCATGTCACAACGCAGCCCAGCGCCATGGGATTTGAAAGGACACGCTTGACAACATCCCTGCTCCAAATGTGGTTCTTGGATCAGCTGTAGCAGCATCACGAGGGAACTTGTTTGAAATACAGAATCTTGGGCTCCACCCTAGACCTACTAAATCAGAAACTGCATTTCAAAAGATCTCCAGTGCTCATTAAAGTCTGAGCAGTACTGAATTAGCCACCCAGCAGGAAACATGTGGGCTCAGAGCTAACCTGCAAAGGAGGGCAGTAGGGTGGTTATAGATGGTTTTAACTTCCTAGCCCTGTGACTTTGGGCAACCAGTTAACCTCCATTTCCTCATTTGACTCTATCTCCTCATTTGTAAACTGGAGATAATAATAGTTCCTACATCACAGGGCTGTTAAAGAGTAAATGTGCTAATAAATATAAAGCATTTAGAATAGAATAGTACTTGATTCATAGCCAGAGAGCTAAGTATTCTTGTTTTACAAATGATGATGATGATGATGATGAAAAAGCTTAATAAATTCACCTAAGTCACACAGAGTAGAAACAGGGAATTATAAACTTCAAAATAATTTAACTTAGAGACTACCAACTTGGGTTCCTGTCAACAAAGAACCTTGAAGGAGGGAAAATGTTGACACAGTAGTGGTTCTGAGTAGATAATCTCTGGGTCAGCCATGACATCTCATCTGATAGATAGAATAGGTCAGCAGATATCTGACCTATCTATTGCATACCACGATTTAAGGTAATTTGTCATTTCTTTTATCTTTTACCTGAGTTTCATAAACCTGAGTTTCCTGAGAAAGGCAGAGAGCCTCCTGGTAAAACTAAAGGTCTATTTTAATAGTTGTAGTGACTGTTGCCTTACAAGTTTGGGACTAGAATATGTTTTCTTATTATGGCATACATGACAATATTTACCATAGACAACTGTATTTGTTCACCTATGTTTATCATAGGAATTTGATTTTAATCTCTAACATGTTGACAATCAACCTATTATAGCTCTGATTTGGACCTAAACAACTGGACCAGTATAAAAAGACTGTATAGATACTCTTAAAATTAGGTATCCAAATAAAGGCATACATGTATTTTTTTTTTTGGTAAAATGTATTCTTTTGGGTTGTCATGACATATTTTGTCTACGTTTTTCATTGCAAAAATGCGTCATGACTTTTCCGACTACCCAATACAAGTAAAATAAAGTTACTTGCCAATTAACTTTAAAATGTGTATTGTAGAATCTAAATTTGTCATGATTAACAAGTGTGTCACTATGACAATTTAATTAGGCAGAAAAACAAGTACATATAAAGGATATACAATATAGATTCTCATTGGGACCTCTAATTGTGTTGAATTGGTGAAATTTAAGTAGGTTATGATAAAAGACAATAAACAAGGCCGGCCAAGTGGCGTGATGGTTAAGAACTGGCTTGGGATGCCAGAGGGCCCCGGTTCGGATACAACATATGAGGGCCAGTGACACTGCCCTCCAACAGCTAAGATGCTGAACAACAGCTCAACCTGGAGCTGGGCTGCCATGAGTTGCTGGCGATGGCGTAGGCTGCAGCCCCTGTGGCAGTGGGTTGCCATGGGCTAC
>NW_017731607.1:1697680-1709702 GCF_001890085.2 Hipposideros armiger
TCCGAGTTAATGATGTTTTATGAGATTGTAGTACTAAGCTATAGATTATTATTTGATCATTCTTGTTACTTAATCTAGTTTTCCTCCTTCATTAATATATCATTAATTGAAGTATAATAATTTGTTTTTCATTTCACCTAAAAAGATCTTTTAAAATCCTTTCCGTCTTTATAAATATAATTGATTCCTTTCCATATCCAGGTGGTAGAATCTCTTCTGCAAGTATATATACAGATAATAACAATTTAGATGTTAAACAAGGAGGATTATACAGGTTATTATGCAGACACATAATGAATTTAGTTTACATGCTAGATAATATTTGCATAAGGTAACAAAAGTGCTAAGAAATAAATGTCCTCTGCTGATAGAAAATCTCAGACGGATTTTCTTATATCAGGGTTTGCTCAGTTTGAACTGTTCAGATATCAAAATGTTGAAGCTTTCTCTTTTAATGACTTAGTTAAACTGGAATAACTCTCCCAAATATAGAAAACGGTTTTGTTTTAAATGCTCGAGTTCTAATGAATCAGAGAAACATAGCTCATCTGTACCAGGGGAAACCAGGGGAGGAGATGGGGAGGAAATTCTCAAAGTTGTCTTTGTTTCTTGGGTTAACAGATTTGAAATTTCACCTATACCTCAAACTACCTCTGTACTGACAGTGACACAGCACAGCTGTGTGCCTTGGCGCTCCTGCCATACCAAGTGGATTTTGTCAAGGCATCTGTCGTGAGGATGAAGGCGCTCCTTTGTTTAATGATACGTTGGTTCAAGACATCATTTGCCTACGCCACCGAGGAAAATAAGTATGTCACCAGCCCATGGGCACTGTGTGAGCCTTTCTCTTTTCATGTCCCTTTCCTTATTCTTTAGTTTTTGGGCCCCACCACTTTCCTTGGTAGGCAGAGGGGATCTATGGAGAAACTCGAGAGAGAGAGAAACACACACACACGAGGGCTATTGTACAAGAGAATATGAACCATCTGTATTACATGATTCCAAAACATAACATAATAGTTTGGTAGGAACCAAAGAATAGAAAGAAAAATATTCAGTGCCATAACCAAACGGATTGGTGCAAAGCAAGAAGGCACAGAAAGAGGAAAAGGGAAAAGTAGCTACTAGTATTATTTGAATGGGACATTTTTGAGCATCAAGTGTTCTTTCTGTGACAGCCAGTTCTAAGAGAGGCAGAGTTGTCCCCCCGGGGCAAGGGATCCTCCAAAGTTGATCTGTGCATGTTTTAGAATCTTTCCTTCTATTTGGTAGCAACAAGCTCTAGCTCTGCTCTATGGTGAAAGGATGTGAGGGAGACTCAGTTACTGGTTGGAGTATTTTAAGATAAACTTTTTTTTTTTTTTTAAGATTTTTATTGGGGAATTGGGGGGATGGGAACAGTGCTGGGGAATTGGGGGAAGGGGAACAGACAAGTTGCTGTCCTTTTGTTCTTCAGTCTAGTTGTGGAGGATGTTGCTTCACTGGCCCAAGTTGGCACCATCATTGTGCTCTTCCCAGGCGAGGCAGATCAGTCGCCGGCTTCTGGACGGCCGCTCACCGAGGCTGCTGGCCGCTCACGCTGGCTGCTGGCTACATACAGTAGCCCATGGCAACCCACTGCCACAGGGGCTGCGGCCTATGCCATCGCCGTCGCCTCAGGGCAGCCCAGCTCCAGGTTGAGCTGTTGTTCAGCATCTTAGCTGTGGAGGGCAGTGTCACTGGCCCTCATATGTTGAATCCGAACCGGGGCCCTCTGGCGTCCCAAGCCAGCACTTAACCATCGCGCCACTCGGCCGGTCCAAGATAAACTTTTGATAAACAGAGAACTAGAATATGTTTGTCTGAATTTTCCATTTGGCAGAAGTAGCCCAGACAGGGGGATTTATTGTAACATATTTATATAGCCACTTTATACAAGGACTGTATCTTCTTCGTCTTTGTATAAAATTGCTAATAATCTTGATTTGTTCATCTGAATCACACACGCTCTCTTTACTCTGTATATTTTTGTGTTTAACATTGATGAGAACATTAGTCACTTTGTAAAAACATACATTACTTCTATGTAATTGCCTCCTATCTGTAAGCATGTCTAAACGTTCTTTATGTTTTTTTCTGATTGATTGAGTAAAATTTATTAGTGAAAATAGAAAAACAGAAGAACAGAGAAATAAAGCTTCTTACCTGAGTAGATCCTTGGTCCTAGAACAGGCCTGATTTTGAAATCTAACACCCTTAATTTTGGGGGTGGTGGAAAGCATATATCGGTCTACAAGAAGAAATGTTGATTAATGTAGCAGAAGAGTAATCCTAATACTTCAAAAGGTGGTAGTTGGAACTGGGGGGAAATTTGACCATATACGTTACAGTATAGTAATTGTTTTCTAGTTTTGGAGAGTAATCTGGTAATGTGTATTAAGTATTTTTATGTGTTAAGGGTTTTAAAATACTCAGACCATTTGTCAAGTTAATTCCCCTCTAATTAAAAAAAAATAGTAAAAGAAAATGTTTATCACTTTGTTTCATAAAAAGAGTTGAGGACATATTAAAAATATGTCATAAGTACTCAAAATGTATTCTTTTAAAAAGTTCAGAAATACTTAGAGGAACTACCCTTAGAGAAAATAAAATTACATTTAAAAAATTAATTTATGTAAGATGTTCAGAATAGTGCTACTAAAGATAACGAAAATTCCTCTGAAGACCAAATATAAACTTGTGATGTAGGGCCGGTTGAATGGCGCCTTGGTTAAGAGTTGGCCTGAGTGCAAGCTCTGAGCAGCAGGGCCCCGGTTCAGATTCCACATGAGAGCCAGTGATGCTGCGCCCTCTACAGCTAAGATGGTGAACAACAGCTCCACCTGGAGCTGGGCTGCAGTGAGTGAGTCATGGGCGATGGCATAGGCTGCAGCCCCTGCTGCAGTGGGCTGCCATGAGCTACCATGAGTGGCCAGCAGCCAGAGTGAGCAGCCCGCAGCCGGCGTGAGCTGCCGTGAGTGGCTGTCCAATGGCTGGCGAGCAACTGCCTCACCTGGGAAGAGCGCAATGATAATACCAACATGGGCCAGTGAAGTGACGTCCTCCACAACTAGACTGAAGAACAAAAGGACAGCAACTTGTCTGTTCCCCTTCCCCAACTCCACAATAAAATTTTTAAAAAAACAAACAAGAGGCCAGCTGAGTGGCTCAGTTGGTTAAGAGCTTGCTCAAGAGTTTGAGCTCTGAGCAACAGCGGTTCGATGCCTGGCCCGAGCTGAGCTGCTGCTAAGCTGCCAATAGGTAGCAGGATGGCTCAGCTTAAAACAGAAACAAACAAACAAACAAAAAAAACTTGTGATGTAAATATGCTGAATTACGATTCAAGTTTGAAAAACATGGTAATACATGAATTTACACGAAACAGTGTTAAATGACTAAAATAGAACACAAAAGAATATGAACATGTATCAGAGTTATGTCAATATACATATAAACATCCTATAAAATGTGTGGTAAAATAGCTTAATGTTTATTAAGTCTTTACCCCTTCTAAATTCACTTTCATAAAATGTGAAAATAGCTTAATGTTTATTAAGTCTTTACCCCTTCTAAATTCACTTTCATAAAATGTTAAGAGCACCTACTGCTTGAGCAACTTTCAGCCTTGGCTTCCTTTTTGGTACTTGAAGCATCAGATGGTTAAGTTGAAGATGGATTTTAAATTTAAGTTTTGTGTCCATTGTTGTCAACCCTTGAGGGAAAATTGCAAGAACTGAGTTACTGATAAACTGAAATCTGGCGTGCTGTTCATTATTAGGACAAGAAATTTTGTCTACTTTTGATTGTTGTGTTTTTTTAATTGGGATTAAAACAAATTATTAATAGTAATAGTAAAAAAAAAGTCACCATTCTATTACGGAAAAATTGCATGATTTTGTAATAAATCATCAAAAGAGGTTTCCATGGCTAATAAGTGCCAAGGCAACAAAAACACATATTTAGATATCAACCAACATGAAATCCTGAAACTATTATGTTGTTTTTTTCTTCTTTGACTTTGTTCTTAATCTTCAGCTTTAAGTTTTATTTTTCCCCCCATGGTGTACATAAATTGCAATTTAAAAGATTAATGTAAAAAAATTTTCTTCCTTCGCCCCAACCCTCTCCTCCTCAACAATGTTGAGGGCATACTCCTCCAAATTGGTTTTTTACATATGCTTAATTTAAAAAAATAAATAAAAACAAATGGGTTTGCAACTTATGTATTGACTTGAAAATTATTTTTTGATTAATCTATATTGTATCTTTTATATTTGTAAACAGAAATCTGCTTTCTTTTAATGACTGCATAGTACATACAGGTCAATGCTGTCTAAGAGAAATACAATGTGAGGTTCAAATATGAGCCACATATTCATATTATATATTCTAGTAGCCACATTAAAAAGGTTAAAAGTAATAGGTAAAATTAATTTTAATAATATACTTAGCCCAATATATTCAAAATGTTATCTTTTCAACATGCAATCGATATGAAAATTATCAATGAGCTATTTTACTTTTTTAAATATAGATCTTCTAAATCCAATGTGTCCTCAAGTCAGATTAGCCACATGTCAAGTGCTCAATAGCCACATGTCGCTAGTGGCTACTGCATTGGATAGGGCAGTAAGAGGTGTAATAATGAAAGTAACTTACCCCCTATGAATGGACGTTCCAAAGTTTACTATTAGAAACAATAAAATAAAGAATATCTCTTTGGACATATCTTTGAAAATTTGTAGAAATGTTTCTACAGACTGAATTTATAGAAGTGAAAAATGCTGGGTTACAGGGACAGAACTTATCAAATCTTAATAGCCCTTGAGTCCAGAAAAGGCTGTATTGATTTACATTCCCATCGACAGAGTGTGAGAGTGTCCATTTCCTCACAAACTCCCCAATATTGGATGTTAGAATTCTTTATTTTCTGCCAGTCCGATTGGTAGAAATATTGTTTGGTAAGTGGTGAGATTGAAAATATAATTTTTTCTTCTAAAAATTGCCTGTTGAGTGTGATTATCTTTCTCATAACTAAATAAACCTGTCTTGAGTTTCTGGGTTAATGGAAGTGTGATCAACCTTTCGTTCTGTGTGTCTAGATTCCAGAGACTTCCCTCCTCTCACACAGTGGAGGTCCTCACAATTTACATCTGGGAACTGGCGGAAAAGCCCCTGTTTTTTTCAGCCTGGTGCAGGGAGTGAGGATGGTCCTCAGGCTTCCGGTATCATATGCAGAAATCGACATTTTTGGGGCACAGACACTATCACTCCAAATTCCTCATTTTTGCAAAAGATAACCAGAAACACACAAGGTAACTATCTTTTTTTTTATGCCTTTGGGATATAAGAAGCATGTTTGTTATAAAAAAAAAAGGAAGTCTGGAGCAAAAAGTAGTTTTATTGGGGTTCTATGTAAGAAGTCAATTCGTTTCAATGACTTCTCACAGAGCTTTAATTCTCAAGTGCAAATTAAGAGTAATTTGAGTAAAATGAACCAAATGTGGATATACACAACAAATGAGGGAAATTGAAGACCGAATCCACGGAGGAAATGCCCCCTCAGGAAAAGGGAAAATGAAAGGGAGAGAAGAGCTGGAGGGGCAGAAGCAAGTTGCTGTTTGCTAATAGGTGTGATTAATCCTCTATGTACCTGCTCCCCCTCGCCTAGAGAGGCCTTTTCTTAACTGAATTCCTTCTTTAATTCTGATGTTTCCCTCTTCTCACTACACAGCAAATTGAAATTGGGTATAGAAATGGATAGCTTGGGTGTTCATTTTTTGTTTTGTTTTTAAGCTGTTTATTTTAGACCCTGTAAATCCTACTGTCAACGTGCGTGACATCTACAACTCCTGGGATGAGGTTGCCCATGTGGCAAGATGCAGCTCTTTTCAGCAGAGCGAGAGTTGAGCCCACTGGCTTTTCACAAACAACTGGCAAATGGGTCAAGGAGACACTTTCCTTGAATTTCTATGAATAAACAAAAAGAATGCAAAACATGTTGCCCATAAGACTGCTCTGGATGAAGGGCAGTATGAAGGAAACTTGTCTTTAGTGAATTCACTACTTTAATAAACCCAATCTTTAATAAACATATTTGAGTCATCATTTAAAATAAAAAGATCTATGTTTCAGCCTTTATGAGAATTGACATTCCCCTCCCCTTCTTTTGGATTTATTTGCTTTGATGGCCTTGTGACCAAAGCAAAAAAAAAAAAAATCCAGGTAGCTACAATAAATAAATAGATAAGCAAAGCACAACTCCTAGATCCTTTGAGAACAGATTAAAAGGATAAAATAGCTTCTACTTTTTTGTTTTAATTTATTATGGTTTCAGGTTGGTGTTTCAGTTCTCTTGATATTTTATTGGGTCACCTGTGTTTTTAATATTTTCCTACGAATCCTGCATCAAGCACTGCCTATTTACTTCCAGACAGCATCTAACAAATCACTGCATTGAAACGTGACTATATCTCAGAGGTACACAAAGAATTGCCTCAGAATAAACTGTTTTCAAATCATTTTATGACTGTGTCATGACTCATGGGTCAGAGTGGAGCTATGCTTAAGGTTTGTAAGTCACTCAGGCATAAATAGGGATAAATAAACTACCAAGGTATTGAACTGTCCAGTTTTGCCACAACTGTTTTCAATTGTTGGGATCAAGTGTTTTCTTTTCTATTAAGGAGCATTAGCAGCACTGATAATGAAAGCCAGGGCCCACCAGAAATAGACCAGAGGAAATTTCCTGACTCACTTGCATAGCAGCAATTCATCAGCATCGAAGATATATGAAGTGTGACTGCTGAGTAATGTGAGTGATTAGGCTTCTCCACACAGCAGAACTCTTACATATAAATGAGTGTTGTCCCCTTCAGGCCAGAACCTGTATACTTATTCCAGTGATGTGATTGGTCTGGAAACATTTTGGGATTTCCCCTCAGGGAAGAATGTTCTTTTAAATATCCTTACTGGTGACAAAATGTATCCTTTGTGGGTGGATTTGATTTGGGGAAATGATACAATGGATTCATAGTGGACAGCTGTTGTTGTTTTTTTTGTCTACCCAAAAATCTTTTCCCCAACAAATGGTTGGAGAGACTGCATTTCTTCTATTGTCACATTTGGGAAATGGTCACATTTTCCCCGTTTTGGTAACTGAACCCATACTTACCTTGGGTGGCTACCCCTCCCCCACTAGGTCTAAGTGGTTTCAGTGGGCTAACTTGACCCCTAGTTCCAAAGGGAGAGACATACAAGCCTGACACACTGATTGACTCATCTAAAACACCACGATGGTATTCAGTTCTGGAATTTCGGATTTGAACTGTTGGAAAGAGAATTTCTCCTTTTGCTATGACATAAGCATGAAACTTCAGGCCTCCATCTTGCTACTCCAGAGGAGAGCCTGCCTCAAAATGGAGCCAATGCAAAAGAATGCAGATTTGAGAAATAAACACTGATACATGTGTATGTGCACATATGTATACATCTGTGTAATGAGAGAGAGATAAAGTCTCGGTTCACATGCTTCTGGATCTAGATGTACTTGGAGCAAAAACTATCCTGGGACTCTTGTGTCACAAGTCAGTCAAGTCCCTCTTGCTTAGTAAGTTTGATTGGCTTTTCTTCCAACCAAGTAGGTTGTGAGTCCTGACTAATCCAGTAGAACAGAGCCAGGTCTGCTGAATGAATTAACTCATCAAGCAAGGAGTCAGGAAGGCACCAAGTCACTGGCGACAAATTTCTACTCCAGAAACATTCATTGAGCATAGGCTAAGTATTAGGCCTAATAGTCAAGGTGCTGAAATAAACTAGTCAGATCAGGATGACAAGGTGCTTTTCTTCCTTGGTTGACCTGGACTCAGAGGACCATTCCCAAGGAGGGGTTTGTGACAGGGATGCCTTTGCAAAGACCGCATTTTTCAGCATTGTCAGAGCGTATTATTAGTTTTCCCAAGGTGACTAATTTTTTAAGACAACAATTATTTGGGGTTATGAATTCTGTCTTTTTAAAAATAGAATTTGATTTTCCCTCTGTGATCATGCCTCCTATGGAACATGAGAACACAGGAATTTCTATGCAGGGGAGCGAGGACAAGACGGTTTGCACATAATACATGCATTTATTTCAGAGTTGAGAAGGACTCCTGACTGGTGTGAGACCGTACATTGGAGTGGGAAGGGCAGTGAGAGAAGAAAAAGTTAACCCTGTCACCAGTCCTCAATCTAGTTTTCTTAGCAGTGTTTCTATCGCTTTGAGGTTCTTCCTTATGTCAGTATTTTTGGTCTATTCTTAGGATAAAAAGTACAGAATAATCTCTTGTGATTTTGCTCTGAAATGAGTAAGGTGAGATTTATTTGGTTGCAAGGTGTGTGATCCACTTGGATAGAGAATAAATGAATGTATTGCAGGGCACTTGAGCCAGTAGCTCTCACCATCCCCTCATGGGCCTCCATGCTCTCACCTTCTTGTGTCTCTGCCTCTCTCTGAAGCTGCTCTCCGCACTAATTAGCGTTTCTTTCTACTGACCAGATTCTTCTGCTGACTCATGGTTCTTACTTCCTCATCACTTTAGCCTGCACAGACACAGCTCTTGTGAACACGCCTCTTCCAACTTCATCTCCCAACTTGAACTGGCAAATCCCTCCCATGTTTCTTAGTTTACATCTTTGACAGGGGCAGACTGGTCATTCCAATTGGTAGTTTTGAGCCAGATTACTCAGAATCAAGGGCTAGCTGTGAGGCAGCTGTGATCAGGATGGGGGGATGTCATGTGGAGCCAAAGAAAAACACCAAAAAAGCAAGAAGCCTTAGCGGTATGGGTGAGTGGGGCAGGGTCTGTGGTCATCTTGCACATTCAGAGCTGCTTCCTGGGCCCGTCTTTCCCCATCGGCCCTGGTGAAAACAGACTCGGCAGGGAGGCTTAGTAGATGCCATTTTCAGGTCATGTGAATGTTCCTGTTTCTTGTGATACCAACTCTTAGAAATTTTCAAAGCTTTGTAAGTAAGGCAGAAAAAAGTCACCTCTTCTTCAGTAAGTTAGGAAGTAGAAGAAATCATGATCTGAAGAGGCAACAAGTACTGGCAGTGTCGGGGGCACTGGCAAGCTGATCTGTGGGGGACAAAGAGAAAATAAAGGGACTATCTGAAGAATCCGTTTTGGATTGAGAAATGGGCCCCAAGGAGGCCTTTCAAAACTATACCCCTAGACTCACAGCTGTCCTTGTTCTACCCTCCTCTGCCCACTCACAACCTAGAGCTGTATTGGGTCCCGTAGATCAATAATTTAGGTACCCTATTGCTTATATAAGCTAGTCTGGGAAATTTGCCAGCATTTATGACCTTTCTCCTATAGAAAAATGCATCCTCAGGGTTGAACAACTAACTGACTTACAAAAGGACTTGTGGAACACAATTGCTGCTAAAATTCGGAACTGCCTATAAGTGCACAGCAGTCTGGGACTTTCACTTGGGAACCAATAATCACTAGAGAATCAACAGCTCTCGGGAAGAATCTCCTACTTGCCTTTTCCTCAATCTACTTTGCTCCAAGAAAGAAAGCACTGACAGGGTTTCCAGTCAAGTTTAAAGAAGTGACTTTAACCATGAGCTAATAGAGATTTTCATGGTTTCTTGTAAAGGGATAAAAAGTAATTTCAAATATTGGGGCCAAAGTATTAAAAGAGTGGGAGCTGCTCTTTTGGGAGAGAAAAGGCAGCCATATCTCCTAGCCCCTTCTGCTTCTATCTAGCATCCCGGAGCGGTAGACAGGCAACCTTCGTTCCCCTCTCTCGTTTATGCCGTTCTGTGCTCCCCCAACAGTGTGGTTATGTCAGAAGGGGCAGGATAGTGCTGCCTAGTAAAGAATGTATTAGGTAGCTTTAGGCCAAAAGAACTCGAATTTAAATATGATCAGAAACACCTGGTGAAGTGGTACATAATCCAGACCCTCTCCTGGAATTTGGTCAGCAGGTCTGGGGTGTGTGCCCAGGAACTTGTATTTTTAAACGAGGACCCCAGATGATGCTGGTGTAGATAGTTTATGTATCATATTTGAGAAAGAAAACCTGGCCTCTGGGGCAGAATCTGACTCTCCTGCTAAAATAAGGTGTGTGTGTGTGTGTGTGTGTGTGTATCTGCTTTATTTCTGGGCTCCAATAGAGTCTCTTGCCCAAACAAAAGGGTTTGCTTCTACCTGGCTTAGAAGAGCTCAACATTTGAATTTGGGGCCAAGGCCGAGTGAGTAATAGCTCCCACTATGTAAGCCATAGACCTCTGAGCTAGAACTTCCTGTGTAGAGCAGTAGTTCTCACACTTATTGAACCTTGGAACTACCTGGGAAGCTTTAAAAATACTGATGCCTGGGCTCCACCTCCAGAGAGTCTTATTTCATTGGTTTAGGTACAATCTGGACATTTAGGATTTTTTTTTTTTTTTAAGTTCCTCAGGTATTTCTAATGTGCAGTAAAAGTTGAGAACCACTGTGATAGGGAAAATGACTTTTGCTTTCCTGGAGCCCAGACTAAAACCAATCTTTTTTTTTTTTTTTTTAAGATTTTTTTTTAATTTTTTTTTATTGGGGAATTGGGAGGATGGGAACAGTGCTGGGGAATTGGGGGAAGGGGAACAGACAAGTTGCTGTCCTTTTGTTCTTCAGTCTAGTTGTGGAGGACGTTGCTTCACTGGCCCAAGTTGGCACCATCATTGTGCTCTTCCCGGGAGAGGCAGATCAGTCGCCGGCTTCTGGACGGCCGCTCACTGCGGCTGCTGGCCGCTCACGCTGGCTGCTGGCTACATATGGTAGCCCATGGCAACCCACTGCCACAGGGACTGCAGCCTACGCCGTCGCTGGCGACCCACGGCAGCCCAGCTCCAGGTTGAGCTGTTTAAAACCAATCTTAATATTACCTCTTTAACATGCTGGACACCATAGAAGAAATATTGATATTTGCATTTCTGCAATGAAAACAAAACAAAAATATCAACAATATATAAAAGATAGTATTTTGAATAGTGGTTATCTGTGAACATAGTCATGGTACTGAACATATTCTTATATATTTTGTGTCCTTTGGCAAGAAAGAAAGGTATGGCATGATGTAACTCAGAATTCTCTAAGGCTTTAAAAGCTTTCCCTAAAGAAACAGGAAACTTAAACCTTTATGCTTTCTTTCGCTTTTTTCTTGAGACCTAGCTGATCAGATTCAAAGGTACAGTATTTCAGGAACATCTACTGCTTGATTCTTTTTCTTTTCTAGAAATAGGTGAATAAATTTAACAGCAAATGTATCAGTCAGCTATAGCTTTTGAACAAATGGACAACTGAATTCTGATCATTAGAGGAACAACAACTTTATTAAATCTGTGATTTTCTGGTTGTTTCACACAAGTTTATGACTAGTTTGCTTTAAGTTGTTTTTTTTTTCATAATAATCTGTGTATTTCGATCTTGTGAAAATTAAACTTATCTCTTGTCTAAATACAGTGAAATTCTGTATTTAAGGATGATGAAGTTAATGTTAGAAATAGGTTCCAGGGGCTATGTCTGAGCTAAGTTGGGTCCCTGCTGAAAAGTTTAAGAGACTGTAAGCCTGTGCCCAAAATTAAGAGTTCTACACTGGGGGTTCTTGGACAGAGCAATCCATGGAATTTGGGGAGGTTTACATACTCTCTGAAACTGTCTGTGTAATTTTAAATGCATATGCTTAGTTCTATTTTCCTAGGAGAAGGCCCACAGCTTTTATCAGATTCCCAAAGGGTTTATAACCACAAAAGATTAGGATCCAGAGATCCATATATTAAATCAGAGAATTCTTCACTCTAGGCCCCTTCAACACAGTGCTACTAAGAACAAGATATAGAAAAGGAAAAATAATAATATTCAACATTGCTCCTCATCCCTGCTCTTCTTTGGGCCAGGACTGTGGATGTTGATGTGAGGTACTGACAGCTGTTGTGTCTTAGCTCTAATTGGTTTGCTATAAATGAGCAAGCATCCAA
>NW_017731607.1:1710970-1720106 GCF_001890085.2 Hipposideros armiger
GATATATGACTGAGGTGGCAAAAATAAAAACAAATCAATTTAAGTTATCTATTTGCAAATTACAAATGAACATGATTGACTACAGGACTCATAAAAATTGGACATTAATTCTTCTTGAGGAATATGAGGGTTCTATTGTAGTGACATTTATGCCCATATGGGAGAGTGTGGATTTTTAAAAATTATTATGACAATTGCATTTTAAGCCACATTAAACATTTTCTGGTATCTTCATACTATCACCCCTTTGAGATCTTGGATAGTGAAATGTGCAGAGAAAATCCCCACTATAGTTCTGGATTACAGCACTAGAGTGTAAGCTATCTTTCAGCTTACAAATTTTAGGAAGTAATTCTGACTCTTGGATACTTAAAAACAACAACAATCCATATTGTTTAATCCCATGTATTCTTAAAAACTGCTATCATGCTACCTCCTCCAATCATGGCTGATGCTCTCTTGAGGGATGCTACAATGACCCATTCTTTGAAACAACATATGTAATCTAGCAAGGCACATGTCAACCGGGCTTTTGGTTGGAGCCAGGGCTGGAAAACATTTTTCAAACCATCCTGTCTCCATCCTTTCGTTCTGAGGTGGAACTATAAAGAGCATGATGGGAAAAGGGCGATTGGACCCGTTAAGGGTCCTACTACTCTCAGATTCTGTGAATGGAATGGGAGGGGAGAATTAGTACAGCCTTCAGGTATTAGCTATCTAGGTGCTAAAGCCTCCAATGACCTGCTTTATGAGCTTCCTAATCTTACAGTCTGGCCTCTGCCATCTTTGGGGGTTGGAGGAACCTGGCCTTGCTAGTGATAGCCACAAAGGGCTGTGAGGCTCAGCTGGTCATCGCTGGGTGAGGAGGTGTCAGGATCGCTGTAGATCTGAGTCAGGGCTAAACTCAGAATTTCCTTCTTTTCTTTGTAAAACCGTAGTTCTTGTCCTGCTTTTCTGGCTTCCTCCAACTCCCGCAGGGCCATTCGTAGCTCTTGAGAGAGAATTCCCGGTGACTCCCTCTCCTTCATGATCCAGTCCAGGGCCATGTGGCTGCGCATCTTCTCATCCAGGGAATACTGGGAATAGTAGGAGATGACTTCCTGGGAGTCAAGAGACAAAGTCCAGAGTGTCAGTAAAGATCATTCAAGGCACCCGTGCTCATGGCCTTCTGACGACACCCTGTTTCCTTTGCCTCTGCCACTCCCACATCCATGGGGGTTTTAACTACACCTAAGCCTCTCTGGTGTTCACAGACTGAAGCCAAATATCCTGACATACTTGTTAAAGGAAATGAGTGGCTAAGCTGGTACAGCAAAGCAAAGTCACACCTGGTCAGAGTCAAAACACTAACTGGAAGACTCAATAACGCTCACAAAACTGCTCTGACCTCATTAGAAAATATGTGCTGTTAGCATAAGGAAGATGGCCATCCAAATGGCTCACAGAAACTACAGAAAGAACTTTAAAATTGTATTATAAAATGTAGGCATTATTACTGATATCATCATGGTACCTTCCTGTACATTGTCTATTACTTCTGCAAACAATTAAAAATCAGTCACTACCTGTCAATTCTTGTGTGAAAAATTTGCCAATACATTGTAACATCATGTGTAGGTTTGATGAAGTACTTTAAGAAGATCTTGTGGGGTGGATGCATTGCTTATTTTTATTTTCAAGAACATATGGTATTTATTTATAACCTTAACAAATTAAAAACAATCATGGAAAAGTGCTTATAATCGACCCGGCATATTTCAAAGATCTTTTATAAAATCAAAGGAAAAGAAAAAATAACCAAAGCCATTGTCAGCTACTCATTTCTTTTCCATCTCTGACATTTTGAAAGCCAGACCTTATAAGCAAAGAACAACTAAAAACTCCTAGGGCGGCAGTGCCTGCAAAACTCTTACATCCACCTTCATCTGCTGACTAGCAAAGGCTTTGTGCCTCATACAAATTCCTGTTAGCAAATTCTCAAAAATAAACTACCATATTTCAAAGTCTAATGATGGGTAAAGGAAGGATGAATATTGGAGGATAATAGGTGAAAACCATTAAATACACAGAAGGGAATCTGCCATTAAAAGGTGGGAGTGTGTGTGTGGGGGGCAGGTGCTTTTCATAAGTAGCAAAGAAATAGACCCCGTCTCTGCAAAATAAATAAGAAACTTCCAACCCCCCAAATTGGGGTGATTGAATGCCAGCTTGCCCACCTTTATAATCATTTCTGTTGTTCTTTGTGGACCATTTGGTGAGAGTGAGAAAAATCCTCCCTGCAACCAACTTTACCTCTCCTTAGTGAGGAGATCCCCAAGCCGTGTATTCTCACATTTCCATTGGAGAGTGGAGGAGGTTGCACATTCTAAGCAGGGCAGATGCATAGACTACATTCAGTATTTACCTTAGAAACGAAGTCTGTCTGAACGATCCTCCCATTTTGACATTCAGTATGAGACTCTAAATCAGTCCAATGCCCAGCCAGCGTTTCCCTTAATGTGCATATTCGGTCAGTCCCTCACTAAACTGGACTGTTATACATATTTTTTCATGTGTCCTCTGCTCTTACTCAATACATACAGTACCAAATTTAAACAGAAAAAAATAAATATCCAAGTAAAGGAAACCTCCCAGGAAGATGATGCGCCATCTGCGCCTTCCATAGAGCACAAAGCCATTGTGGACTGGAAAAGCTCACCTGTCGGGAACACTTCGTTTCACGAAGAGCTTTTAGGCTTCCATTCCAGTGTAAGAGTTGGAAAATGGTCATCAGCTCCTACGAAACCCAAATACCTGTCATTAGTCTCAAAGCAGAAATGTGACTACAAGGTGCCTTAGTGAGAGCTGAGCAGGGCATAACTCTGATCTCCAAGCAATATTAGAAAAATAGAATATACAATATTTTCAGAAAACTTTGAGGCTTTTCAAACCCCAGAGTCCCCAGGAAAGGAGCATTCTTCCTTTCCGCCTTTGTCATAGCCATATTTGCACAATAAATGACTAAATAATTGATAAATATCTTTCAACATTAAAAAATAGATATACTCTAAAGGTCCGGCCGAATGGCTCAGTTGGTTAAGAGCTCGCGCAAGAGTGTAAGCTCTGAGCAACAATGGTTCAATGCCCAACCCGATCTGAGTTGCCGCTGAGCTGCCAACAGGTGGCAGGATGGCTCAGCTAAAAAAAAAAAAAAAAAAAAAAAAAAAAAAAAAAAAAAAAAGATATACTCTAACAATTCTACACCCAAGAAGTTATCTAAGCATACCAGTGCATCTGAGGATAACGTATAGACGAGGTTATTCATTGCATCATTTTTGAAATTGCTTATGATTAAAAATATTTTAAACATTTATTTTTTAAGGGAATGGTTAAATAAAATATGATATTGAAAGGTAGCAGAACAAGCCACCCCAAAATATGCCACTTTGGCATATGGATTATTTTGAGCTGAAGGCACTTGAAAAATAACAAACACAGGGAGAGGCTTTCTCTGAACTCCCCCGTGATTTGTCATAAATCCCCTCATGGGAACTTCAGCAACCAGGGAAGATTGGCTTATATCTCAGAAGAGGACTGGAAGTCCACACCACACCCAAACTTTGTCACAAACGATCGCACCTCCCATATATTTTCTAAGGGCCCTGTTCATCTTTCCTAAAACTTATTTATTCTCTCCTAAGAAGCCTACATACCCTCTCCCCTTTCCCTATTATGATGGTATTTAATCTTGAATTCTAGCTACCTCAGGAGTTTCTAATTTTTTCCTAAGTATCTCTTATGTATACATGAGATATACATGTCAATAAACTTATGTTTTTCTCTTATGTTAATCTCTTTTATTGCAGGGATCTCAGCTACAATACATTCATACTACTGATATGGTGCAGTCATAAAGAGAGGATGAGGAGGTTCTCTAAGGTTTTACTATAAAGAATCTCTGTGATGTGTTGTCAGTTAAAATAAAATAAAAGCATAGTGCACAACATATGTATACACTGTATATTCTATTTGATTGGAAAAGAGTACAAGATCCCGATAAGTATTTGCTTTTAAATGTCTAGAAATGTTCTGGCCAGATAGAAGAGAATTGGGTAACATTAGCTGCCCCTGGGGGAAGACAAGGAATGCCTTGAGGACAGGTGTGGGAGGGAGACCTTCTTGTGACATTCTCTTTGCACCTTTTGAGGTTTTTTTTTTTGTTTTTTTTAGCTGAGCCATCCTGCCACCTGTTGGTAGCTCAGTGGCAGCTCAGCTTGGGCCGGGACTCGAACCACTGTTGCTCAGAGCTTGCGCTCTTGAGTGAGCTCTTAACCAACTGAGCCACTCGGCCGGCTTCACCTTTCGAGTTTTGAATCACGTGACAATATTATGTATTAAAGAAAAATTTCAATTAAAAAAAAATTAGCCTAAATATAAATATAAAACATATAATAGGCAAACTATTAAGACTGTAAAATACTCCTACATTTGTAAATTTAGTTAAGAAAATGTCTTAAAATATCGCCAATAGGTTGAGTTGACATTAAAACCCACTCATAGTTTTCACATCCAATAGCCAGGCCTGAGCACAGCGTTAAGCCTTTCTATTAGCATCATCCTATCCCTGCATAGTATCAAGCGCAAGGAAAAGCATATAAATGTATTGAAGATTTAATTTTTCTAATGTGATTAAATTAGCAGTCTTCCATTGAAGTTATCTGCATTTCTTTCTTTCTTTTTTTTTTTTCTTTCCCTTTTTGGTCAGAGGGACATGTATTGTGGATTAATAGCACAAACCACAACCATGTAATTATTAGAAAATAACATCACAATTAAGAAACTTCCTGGTCATGAAACTAGTTATGAAAACCTTACATTTAGACAGATGTCCTACTGCCCATTCAAAAAAGCTGACTTTTATTATCTTTACCTCCCCTTGCTCAGGAAAAAGTTTTTATTATGAAAATCAGACACAAAGTCTTTCTGAGATCTCAGACATCTTAAAATTATTAGGTAAATGTTATAGCTTTAAGATGATCAGAAGAGCAAATAGCCCTATTCTCATGTTGAAAATTGCCATTGGAATGTCATGTTTTTCTTCTTTTCAGTTTGGGCTCCAGTTTGAGATTTTTTTTCCTATGTTCTACTACACAGTAAGCGCCCCCAAGAGCACACAGAGACCTCAGTAAAAGCAAAACCATCTGTTTCTGTTGATTAAAATACAACATGGAAACCAGCTGAATGACTCCTGCTCCAAGTGGAGACCCCCACCATCTGCCTCGGGTCCCGGGTCTGGTGCCCAGGGAAGCCACCCCTCTCATGCCAGCTCTGCTCCACTCCTCCCTGACCCCACCCAGATTTTCACTTTGTCATGTCACTATGCTAATTTGAAAAAGCGAGAGTGGTTTGTGCTGTCACTAAATCTTGCCTAATCTGGCTCTCACCTCTGTGCTCTCTATCAAAGAAACCCAAGTGATCTAGGAGGTATATTGGTGCTGCCCTTCTCACCTCACCTTCAAACCAACTCACTGAATATTTTGCCGCCATAAAAATGAGTAGGAACGCTCTTTATATCCTGATAGGGAATAAATAGTCTCTGTGGTATGCCAGGAAGGCCAATATTTACATAGAAGACTTTTCCTCTTGTTCCATGTTTTATGTTAACTCCACTTGAAGTTTGTATTCTATTGTGTGTGTCCGTGTAAATAAATAAATACCGAAAATAAATAAATTTCACTCCTCCACTTGCCTTCCTTCATCTTCGTGTAAAGTTAACAGCCCAGAAGATATACTGAGTTTATTCTGTGTTTTCCAATAGCCCTCTTGGCATTGTCCTTACGTACTTGTGGTCTAGTTTGAGAAACAGCCTATTGCTAACAGGACTCTCAACTCCATCCTCTGACAATTATTGCCTTAGTAACATATTCTTCCTCCAACCCTTCTAGGCTCCCATTCTTATCTCTACACAAGCCCTCCCCTTTCCAGATAAACTCCTGTCATTCTACCCATCAATTCCCCTAAGACTTTGGAACCCACAGTTCTTCTGTGAACAGAACCAGGAACTTTGTCACGTCCCTTTGCAACAAACATCTCTCAAACATTTGAACTGTTTCAGCCTGCCTCGAAGGAGAGTCGTCCTCCTCGCCCGCTCTGGTTTGGCTCAAGTTCTAGTCCATCACCCAGCAGTTTTTTTCCTCTGCAGTGACACGACTGCCTCTTCCTGAGTGTTACTCTTGTTCCTAAAATACCCCAGGGGAGATGACCTTCTTTCTGCCTTCCTCCATTATGCCCGTCACTAGTTCTTGCCCTCCTCTGTAGAGATACTCATCTTACCGTCATTATGTAAAGTCTATTGAAATATTTCCACATTCTTCCTGTTCCACGTCCTTATTTTCCTTCATAAGAACAAATTCATTATTTTCAGATCTTCCGAAAGCCATGTGAGCACTAGTTTCAACCCCAGGAAACACTTGTGTACCTTCCATTGATTCCATCGGAAATCCTTGCATTAACTGTGGACTGGCAAGGAGGTGGTCACTGTGGACCCGTAAGGATTTGCTTCCTAGTTCCACCATGATTCCTCACTGCCTGGTCTTCCAGTCTTGCTTTCTGCCTGTCGAATTCCTGTCACTCTAAAGGAAGTCTGTTCAACATCCTGCTCCTCACTGACGTTTTTGTGTTGTGTTGTTATGTGGGCTGGTCGAGGAGCCTGGGGAACCTGGGTACACTGACAAATAAACAAGAGGCTGGGCCATAGGCTGGGCTAGGACTAGGGTGACGTGAGTGAAGCAAGATTTAAGGTGAGTCGTGCACATTCAGGGTCTTTGATTTAAAACTCTGTCCTTGTTTAAAACATTGATATTTTGTCTAAAATTTCACACATTAATTTTGAGGTTTTACAATATTGCATTTTAATATTGCTTGTCTTGATTACTGAGTTTTTTGACACTTCTTTAAATTTTGTACCTGAGGCAAATGCCTAACTCTCCTTACCCTAGTTTGGAACCTTCTTGTGGGTCTATTTCAGGGACAAGGCCAGTTTCATGAGCTTGTGATCTGTGCAGTCACACAGGACTCTGAGCTTGTTTCACGCTTCTCTGTCTTGAAATTCTTGGTAATTATTGAACAAAAGGCCACGCATTTTCATTTTGCCATGGGTCCCACAATTTATGTAGCTAGTCCTCATAGTGAAGTAAATTTAAAATTGAGTGGAGAATCAAGCCCTGTGTTTTCTTTCTCTTTAGGGAGAATTGCCTTTTCAGCTTTCATTCTATAGCTTTCTTGGTTCATTTTGTCAGTCATTCCATTTAAACCAGCAATGGAGCTCTGTCCTGACATGGCTTCCTGGTGTTGCCTCCTATTAGAAACACTGGCCTTTCAGCTACTTTGTGGTAAGAAAATGAACACTGCTTCTCTCTGGAACTATGTCTGGGAGACTAGCTTGGTTCTGTGATTCATCAGAAATAAGAAAAACAAACACTGTAAATGGAGAACTTGAAAAACAGGTGGGCACCATCTCTCCACCCAAGAGAATGGATTTAAAAGGAAATTTGTTTATGGGATGAGGTTTTAAAAGGCGACCTGGAGAATTTAGCAAAGATGTAAATAAACAATGCGTCTTTGGATTGCATTAGGCTTCAGAATAAATATATTAACCAGCTTCAGTCAAAGTCTGCCTTGAATCTGACCTTGACAAGACCCAGGGGCTAGTGCTGTCACTTTCCCTCCCCCCAAATATCATGCAGTTTTCTCTAAAGCAAGGCCACCTCAAAATAGGCATTCCAGCTCCCCTCCCACGACTTGAAGGTAAGCAGAAGCCTATCATGTTTCCTCTGGAGTGCCGCTTCCTTGATGGCCCCCCTGGAAAGCCTGCCTGCAGTCAGGAGACACCAGCCTTGTTTTTATATGGAATAGTCAACCATAGATACAAACACACATCTATTACCTACCGGGGGTACTGAATTGCTGTGTCAGCTGCAAACAGCTCAGGTCTGTGGTCAATTCCCATTATGTGCAGAAATAAGCTGATGCATTGAACCCAGGCCACCAAGAAATGTGCCGGACCCCACAGGCAACTGACAGCTGGCGGAAGGAAAGGCATGTGCTCCAAGGCCTCCTCCTAGGTTGCCAGCATGCCTACTGTGGGGAGGGAGCCTGAATTTTTCCTGCCCACACATCTTCCTCTTGCTTTGTCTGTCCCCCATCCCGTACCCAGCCTCCTCTGTAAGAATTTATGAAGCATGACTGAAATTTTTACTTCACATATTTAAATACTACAATAGGCCACACAGAAAACATACAGCTCATACCAAGGCAATTAAAGTATTACTGAAAAGGTGCTTAAGTACAGCTTTTCGGAGTACTTGGATGGAATTTTAAGAATGTGTTAAAAATCTTGCCTTCCCCATCTTTGGCAGACTAACCTAAGTGCATTCAAACGTCATTCTTGGTTTTCTGAAAATTGCTACTAAATTACATACAAGCTACTATGTACTGGAGCAGGCAATATTCTTTCTATAATAAAAGAAGTATAATGCTCTTTTGTCAGGGTTGAGAAGGGAGACATTTAAAAAAAATGAGGTTCTTTGGGGAAATCACTACGCTAGATGCCTTACAAATGTCATCTTATGTAAGTCCCGCAAAATTCCTATGCAATAGGCATTATGATTGTTATTTTATAGATGGAAAAACTGAGTCTCAGAATGGTTAAGTTCACAGATGGCAAGTGGCAGAGAAGGCTTTACACACAGGTCTGTACGAGTTTTCAAAGTTTGTGTGCTTTCTCTTGTGTGAGGCTGCTCCTTTTGTTTTTGTTTTTAATCTGATTGACTTTAGGTTGTTATGGGGGGAAAGAACCCTTTATATTTCCTCATTTTTATTCTACAGCAAGGGTCCTGAAATGTGTAACTCAGGGGAGCTTACCCTGTCCTCACCTGAAAACTTGAGGTTAGATAAACCTGCCCAGTAGCCTCAGGCATTTCCAATAAAGCAGTCTTTCTTCAGGAATACATATTGGGTCTTCAGAAAAGTCATGATGTATTTTGTCTACGTTTTTCAAAGGTCATTTATTTACATAAAGAACAAAGATCAATCAATGATATATTGCCTGTTTTGTTTGATAACCTTTTGCCATTTTTCAGTGAGTTTCATAATTCCT
>NW_017731607.1:1721986-1726872 GCF_001890085.2 Hipposideros armiger
ACATCAAAGTCAGTGAGACCATGTCCACTAGAGAAGAAATCTGGATGGCTGAGGTCTTTCCAGGACAGGGTGAAGAAAGACTATATTTGCTTTAAACAAGGGACTGATGAGGAAAAATACTGATTTTAAAGGAGGGGCAGGGCCATGCCATTGTAGTCAGGAAAAGAGTTTGAAGGGGATCAAAGAAGGTTTTTGAAAGGTGGTTACTTCAGGGTTCATCTGTGCTACCATTGTAAATTATTGTGTGATGAATATTTTTGTCCATAAAACTTTATATCTCTGATTGCTTCTTGGACTCTAACCTAAAAAAATAGAAATACTGGGGGTAAAGACTCTTCATTATAACATTTCATATTGATTCCTACTAGCACTGCATGTATATAGATGTCCAATGCATTCAAGTCTAGCTTTTTGGAGGGCAAACATTTCATGCCCAATTGCTACTGAATCTGCCCAGGCCAATGTAGGATACTAGTCGAGAGTGTGAGCTCAGGAATCAGACCGCCTGGATCTGAACCCTGGCTCGGCCATTCGCTAAGCTATGTAACACACTCCCTTCAATGATGACATGGGGATAATAAATACTCATATGTTTATTATGAGGGTTAAATTATAATAATATTTGTTAAATACTTAGCACAGTGCTAGACAAAGTAAGCATCCAGGAGGCATCAGCTATGATTGTTCTTATTGCTGTTGTTTTTGATATAATTATTTAATTTGGAAATAATAGATAATATAGTTCCTCAGCTGTATTATTGCTTGTCTGCAGGGAATGAAAAAAGTGTTATAGCTTGCTAAATTTTTTTACTTAGTTCACTTAGATAGGAGGTGGCAGGTTTTGTTTAATAGGAATAGCAGGGCCGGTTGAGTGGCGCATTGGTTAAGAGCTGGTTTGGGACGCCAGCTCTGAACAACAGGGCCCCGGCTCGGATCCCACATGAGGGTCAGTGAAACTGCGCCCTCCACAGCTAAGATGGTGAACAACAGCTCGGCCTGGAGCTGGGCTGCCATGAGTCACTGGCGATAGCTTAGCCTGTAGCCCCTGCTGCAGTGGGCTGCCATAAGTTACCGTGTGTGGCCAGCAGCCAGTGTGAGCTGCCAGAAGCCATTGTGAGCTGCCAAGAGTCACTGTGAGCGGCCGTCCAGAGGCTGGAGACTGATCTGCCTCATCCGGGAAGAGTGCAATGATAATACCAACATGGGCCAGTGAAGTGACGTCCTCCACAACTAGACTGAAGAACCAAAGGACAGCAACTTGTCTGTTCCCCTTCCCTCATTCCCCAATGCTGTTTCCTCCCCCAATTCCCAAATAAAATCTTTTAAAAAAAAAGGAATACCAGAACCGAGGGGGTGTTGTTTAATAATTACAGGCACCTTTATCTGTAACTTATGAAAATTAAGAATCAGAAGGTCACAATTAACACTTCAAACTGTTTGATTTGTTTTAAGGGGGAACTCTGTACCAAAAAGCTGGTGAAATGTTATAAAGTCATAAGACAATGGTGTTCCCTACCTGTATCTTAAACTTAAGTCTTTTACTTCCCTGTAAGAAAGCAAAGATTGTTCTTGTTGGCTTGTTGATTTTAGCCTACTGAGGTGTGGCTAAGACAGAGCTACCATACTGGATTCTAAGACGGTTAAATTAAAATAACCAACGCACACAAAAAAGTAGATTTTGGGAACAGGAGATGTTAGTGATAAGAGTGGCATTCTCCCAGACTTCTGAATTGTGTAGCCAAACATCCATGTGGCAGGAAGTCAGGTACCTGGAATTCCAGCATGGTCTTCCCCATGTTTGACTCCAACATGTAGTGATAGGCTCCCACGCTGGTGCTGGGGTCGTCCGCGTCATCCAAAGTGCCCTTGGGAAGAAAGCCAAAAACAAATGATATAGGGTTTTCCCCCTCTTCTTTGGGTGGTCACAAATTAATACTGTGGCCTCACAGCGATTTTTCCATTGTTGTCCTAACCCTTCCGGAATGCATTCTACAACCAAGTCTAGTTGATTTGGAATAAAATCCTTAATCTCACCATAACTCAGAGCAAAGAGGATTTTGCAATCAATTTGAGTCTGGCTTTTGATTAGAATGTTAACCAATTATAGGCTCACTAAAAGAATAATTATCCGACAGAAGAAATTCCTGTATTCTTGCACAGGGGTTTTGTTGATGGTGGCAGTAATGTTTGAGTGGTTGCGCTCTGAGGCTGCCTTCATATGTTACTGAAATCTTGAAATGATGACCTCGCTCGGGTTCTGATGAGAACCAGGCAAGATTATGTAATTGGCAGGGAAAGAATTCCCCAGTTGTAATGACCATTCATATTTTACTGCTATGATTCTTAATGGGAGCTTTTCATAATATGCTGGTGTTTGGCCTGGAGCCGTGGATCATGGTTTATGTTTTTTCACTCCTGGACCACTTAATCTTTAGCAAACAATGTGGGTGGGTGATGGGTAGAAATAAAATTCTCCTTCAATTTTGGCAGTAAAAAAGCTAACACACACTCTAGAATGGCACAGGGGCCTGCCCTTCAATATCCCATGGTCTTGGATTCCTGGGAAGGTGGGCAAAAGCTTTGTGAGACTGAACATACAACTGCCTGCATCAGATAGCAGAAATTTATAGCTTTTAAATGCAATAACATTAACACACTACTGCTGAAATATTTATGTTGGCTTTTTAAATATCCCAGAAGAAATCCATTCAGAAGCCTGCAAACCTTATATATTATCTTTCCTTAGAAATTTCCATGAAAAAATGATAAATTACATTTACACGGAGGGCCCCTCCTTGCTCCTGAGTAAATGCCACACATAGAAATCAGGCATCATTTTCCAAACTTCTCTTTCTCAAAAGCACTTGAAACTTACAGGGCAGGAAAACAAAGGCTTCCTTTCATCCTCAGAACAGATAGAGAACAGAGGTCTCTGACTTCTCTTGTCTCCAAGCCAGGTCAACTGCCCTCTGCCCCTTCCCTTATCTCTCCTCTGCATGACAAGAGCGTTTATGAGGGGAGAAGGAGCAAAAAGGTAAGAGCTAGTGTGATAATGTCTCCTTCATTATCAGCCGCTTCTCCAGAATGAAAGAAACTTCACAGTCAGATAAAGGAATCAGAGGATGAAAATCTCAGATGGGGTTTATCCAAGGTCAAGACAAGCCAGGAGTGGACTAATCCTGTTGGTAATGCCAAGTTCCTGCCCTTGGAGGGCACAGAGAGAGAGACACCTGCCACAGTGGGACCCAAGGCTCCCTCCATAGTTTATAGTTGGAGTTAACAAGGATCAGGAGCTCCAAATAGCTCATGGGGCAAATTATCTACTCCTGGATTACTGAGAAAATAGCCTATCTAAATTTATAAAACAGAGGTTTCTGCTCTTAAACCACTTTGCATTTAGTTATATCCATTACAGAAATTTTCAAAGCTCTCTGAAAGAAGTAATTGATATTAAGCATGATAATTGTAAAAGCTAACAAATATTGAGTACATGGCTTTTCCCATATCTAAACAGTNCTCATCTGAATTGAACATTATACCACGCAAGGAGTTTCGAAGACAGTGAAACCAGTGGAAGTTTGACAGCTCAAGGTCAGGCGAGTATGGTGGGTGTGGCAACACATCCCATCCAAGCTCCAATCATTTTTGACGGATGATCAAACTTGTGTGTGGTCTCATGCTGTCACGATGGAACACAACTCCTTTACAATTAACAAGCTCTGGACATTTCTGGATGATGGATTTGTTCAAACTGTCCAATTGCTGACAGTACACACTCGAATTGATTGTTTGGTTCCTTGGTAGGAGCTTGAAAACATGACACCTTTAAAATTCCACCACACTGAGAGCATAACCTTCCTCTGATGAATGTCTGCTTTCAGTGTTGTTTGAGGTGAATCAACACGTCGGGACCAAAACTGTTTGCGCACCACATTGTTATAAACAATCTACTTCTCATCATCAGTTATCAGTTGCTTTAAAAAAGGATTGTTTTCCTCACGTTTAATGAACCTATTGCAAAAGTTTATACGCGCCTTCAAATGAACTTCTTTGAGTTCATGCGGAACCCAAATATCGAGCTTGCTTAGTATCCCAGCTGCTTCAGGTGGTCATGAACGCGTGAATGATGGATGTGCAATGTTTCTGCAATCTCTCCTGTTGTGTAATGTGGTTTGACTCGATCAATGCTTTTATTTTGTCATCATCAACCTTGGTGGGCCTCCCTGACCGAGGAGCATCATTGAGATCTATATCACCAGCACAGAATTTCGTGAGCCATCGTTGGCACTGGCATTCTTGTAGAGCATTGTCACTGTAAACTTTGCAACTTTTCACAAACTTGATGCGCGTTCTTCCTTTTATAGAAGTAAAACAGTAAAATATGGCAATAATGCATAGTTTCGTCTTCCATCTTCAACTTGTAAAATTTCCAAAACTCAACCAAATTGCTCAATTTTTTTTTAGAATGAAGCTAGAACTTTCAGCTGTCAAATGACATAGCAATAACATAGATGCAAATGCCTCTAGTACTTCCAAAAATGAACTACTGCCCTCTGTTGCAAACATGCATCATGACTTTTCTGAAGACCCAATATAAAGGCAGTTGTTAACCTTACCTGAGCTTTTACCATATGACAGGGACAGCTCTGGATTCTTTCTACATTGTCCCATTTAATCCTCACAGAGGTACTGCGAGGTAACCACTAGCCACTACTATTATTCTCCCTGATTTATATAAAATGAGGAAATAAATGTAGAGGTGGGGAGAAGAGCCAGGCTGAGTAGGACCGGCCCACTCCAAAATCTGGGCTCAGAACCACTGAGCTGTTGCATACCCTTGTCTACTTCAGAGGGTAGGCTTTAAAGATATTTGGTCTTGGGCCGGC
>NW_017731607.1:1729310-1744560 GCF_001890085.2 Hipposideros armiger
AAATACAGATTGCAGCACCCCACACTGGCTGGGGAATTGGCACTTTTAATAAGCACTTCAGATAATTTTTAAGGTTAGTCAAGTTTAGGAAAAAAAATAAGCTAGTTTATCGCTAGATTAAAGCAGTATTCAATTGCATGTGTTCTCAGGGCGTAAAAGAATCAATGCTCCTCAAACAGTAAACATTCAAATGAACAAATTAAGGTGGATCAAATTGTCTGCCTTGATTCAAAGCTTGATAAATTGTGATCCAGGGGAGTTCAAGAATACTACTCAGATGAGGTACAGGAAAGCAGCTCCAATTTTGTAATTTCCAATCCAAGTGTTCTTTTTGCTGAAAATTAATGATTTAATGAGCAAAAGTGAAACCTGCACAATTCTTAAAGAATGTGTTCCCTTCAGCATCTCCCAAGACCCAAATGCCTCAGTGTCCTCAGTGCAGCCAGCTCCTCCCTTCCCTGGTGGGCACTCACGCTGGTGGAGGCAACTGCTTCCTGCACACTCTCCATAATGAATTCCTTGGTGATCCTGCGAGAGGGCAGCTCGTTGAAGAGGGAGTTGATTAGGGCCACTTTGGCGGCATCCCGTCTGGCCTCCGCTCTACTTAAGCAGCACTAGAGAAGGGAGGGAGCAAAGGAGTCACTAAAGGATTTATAATAGCATCTCACCATTTTGTGCCTACCTCAAGGGGTCTCTAGACATTTCTATTCATATATTTACTGTCAGTACCTATTCTTTCATACCCATTGCTAACCCCCTGAAGATCATGTCAATTTCCTTTCAGCCTCGATCCCATGCAAAGGTCTTGGTTGGTCTTCAAATGCTCTTTGTCTTATGTCATAGTCATTGAATGTCTACTGTGCACCAGAGGCTTTGTGTAGTCTGTTGATAAATAATAACAAAAGTAATAATGGTGACTGTGGTGTGCGAGGTGATTACATTCATCATCAGGGCCTTCCTCATGTCTTCATTTCAGAGGGGGAAAAAAAAGGAAGGAAAATGGTAGGTACATTTACCACAGTAATTCAAGTGCACAGGTCCTGGTGTCAGACTGCTTGGCTTTGGATCCCAGCTCTGACACTTACTAGCTGAGAGACCTTGGGCAAGTTACTGTGTCTGTGACTCAATTTCCTCCTTTGTCGACGGGATTAATAGGAGTCCTTATGTCATAGGTTTGAGGATAGGCTCAATTAGTTAATATAGATAAAGCAGTGAGAATATTTTGCCCATGGTAACTCTCTATGAGAACATTCTAGTCTTACACTTTTTTACCTCTAAGTTAGGATGAGGGGGTTGCTGTCAAACTATATTGTTTTTGGGGCTGGCCGAGTGGCACGTTGGTTAAGAGTTGGCTTGGGACACCAGCTCTGAGCAGCAGGGCCCTGGTTCAGATCCCACATGAGGGCCAGTGATGCTGCGCCCTCTACAGCTAATATAGTGAACAACAGCTCAACCTGGAGCTGGGCTGCTGTGAGTCGCCAGAGACAGCGTAGGCTGTAGCCCCTGCTGCAGTGGGCTGCCATGAGCTACCGTGAGTGGCTGGCAGCCAGTGTGAGCAGCCAGCAGCTGGCGTGAGCTGCCATGAGCAGCTGTCCAGTGGCCGGTGACCTATCTGCCTCACCTGGGAAGAGCGCAATGATAATACCAACATGGGCCAGTGAAGCGTCGTCCTCCACAACTAGACTGAAGAACAAAAGGACAGCAACTCGTCTGTTCCCCTTCCCTGATTCCCCAATGTTGTTCCCTCCCCCAATTCCCCAATAGAATATTTAAAAGAAAAAAATATATATTGTTTTTGCTTTTCCAGCATTTATCCCTCGCCTTCCTTCTAATAACAGTTCCCTGATTTTCTTTAAGATCACCCTTTCCACCTGGCTCTCAGTCCACGCATTTTGAGTGGGTCTTGCTCCATTTGGCCTCCCTGAAGTGAGGGGCCATAGGCAACGTATGACTAGTAAGTCATAAAAACAAAACAAAACCCGTTTTTCCCAAATGTGACCCTGCTGTCCATCCTCTTAGCTTGGCTTTCCTGTGGCTCACACGGGGCTGCTCAGTGTATCCTGATTCTTTTCTATCCTGTCTTGTCTCTTATCAGTGACAACTTCTCTTATTCAAACTCTGGCTTGGTGTGGACCCTGGGGATCCGGAGACAGGGATGAAGCCCTATGAGAACTCCACTGTCCCTGGGCCCATTTTTGTTGGAGGACCCCCGAGTGTGATGGCATCTCTGTCCCACAGCTCCTGTGAACTGTTTAGGGTCCTGCACCCCATCTAAGACTCCTAACAGGAAACGACTCCCAGGAAGAGGAGCTCAGGCCCAGGTTCTGGTCAAGCCAAGCACCCCTGGCTCTGCCACTCAGCGACTGTGAGACCTGGGCTGCCTGAACTGGGCTTATTTCCTCACTGGATAAATCGAGATGCGAGGCTCTTTGATCTTCAAGGCCTCTACTATCTAAAATGCATGATTCTCAGAACCAGTACTGCTTGGTGACTGACGCGAAAGAAAGTGACTGACAGGATTCCACTTCATTTTGCAGTTCTGCAGCCTGCGTGGCTTGGTGGCACCACTGGGTAAAAGCCAAACCCCTCCAGTTTGCTCTCAGCCCACCCCTGCCTCAACCTCATCTACCCAACGCTGACCATCCCTGCACTGACCAAGGACCACTCCAAACTCATGTTCTTGTGTCCTCGTGAGGCCAGCTTCTCCTCTCCTTCTCCACAAACCCAGGATGAGTCTCCTGAGGTCAGGCCCTGCCCCCTCTGATTTTCCCAGTTGTGACTACTATTGTAATAATCTTGCACTTGACTGGAGATTACTTCTTCCTGCCCCTCTCCCAAACTTCTGGGCCTGGGAAGGAACACTTATATTCTTCTTGCGTATCCTCCAGAGTACCTACCTACTCCCAGGATCACCCGTAGTTAGTACACAAATGAAGTAATGACAAGACATCTAAAATGGTTGGAACATGATACCAAGGAAGATGGGGAGGCGGTGGGGGGGGGGGAGGTGTCAGGACTCGGACAAAATAGAATAATTAAAAGCAGCTATTTTAACTTATAACACAAAGAGATTTACAATATCTCCATTAAATAAAGAACTGAACTAAAGGTCTACAAATGCATGTGAAAGTAGTTTGGGAGTTTTCTCCTGAGTGTTGAATGACCAGCAAGAAGGCTTTGGGGTAGCTTCAGAAAGCAGCAAAACCATTCAAAGTTTAGACCTCTCCCAAGGTGTAGGCTACTTGTGTTAAACTTGGGGGAGGGGTGGTGTCTGGGCAGATAGGTTGGCTTTGCATTGTGGACTTGGCTGGGAATTCATGAGACATTGTGTTCTGAGTCATCAGTATTTCACCAAAGCTTAGGCACCACCTCATCCAGGAAGCCTTCCCTGACCACTCCCAGGGCCAGGCTGGGAGGACCACTGTCTGTGACAGGCACTCACCACACTGTCATGTAATTGTCTGCTAGTGCTGTGCCCCTAGACCCTAGGCTGTGAGCAATCTAAGGACAGAGTCTGTGACTTAGTCAACTTTGTGTCTCTGCATCTGCAATATAGTTTGTTTAATGAATAACTGACTGCAGCCTCGGAAATTCAAACACAAGTCACTAATGCACCTGATAAAATGCCCAAGAAATCCTCTTAAAGAGAAATAAAGATATATACTTATCATTTTTTAAAGCCCCACTTCCATATATCTGTATAGTATGCATAACCCAGGAATATAAAAATATATTAATATCTGAATTTCAGAGGAACAATTGGCCATTAATTTCTGAGAGTACCATTTTTGCCTGAGTGTAAGATGTTTATTATTCTTTGGAAAATCAGTTCCTCATTAAAAAGCAAACAAAGTTTTTGCAAACAGTACCTGACAGCTACAGGAGCAGCTCATTTTAATAGGAATTTGCTTTGTAAAATCTATAATAGAGCCACTGGGGTTTTAGGATTCAGAGAATTAGATTCAGATCTGGGCACGCTTTAGAAACTTTATATAACTTTCTATCTAAATAATAGCAATTTAAATCATTTTTCATAGAGAGAGAGACCTGGTAAACACTACTTAGATAAAAGAAGCTATCTATTTTAAGTAAGACCAGCTAAGTACTAGATCAAAGGCGCCACATACATTTACAACAAAATGGCACTACTTTTGAGATCAAAGTGCTGCCTGGCTGAGAGAACAGAAAGAGCCTTTACCCAGAAAGCATAAAAAAGGACTACGGAGACTTAACCAATATCAAGATTTTAAAGCAGACACATGTCTTTACTTATTTTATTGTTTCAATGTACAGAATCTTTGGTTAAAAACAGGGGAGAAAGTGTACCAATTAATAAGTACATAAAATAAAATAAATTCTGAGCCATTAAAGGGGTTTTCTTGCCATTGTTCTTTGCCTTTCTGAAAGACAAGTACTTCAAAATGTTTATAATCTTAACCAGCCGCTTTCTTCTAAGTTTTGGAGCTAAAAATCCAAGCCAGTAAAGGTTGTATATTTTTCTTTAGGTCTTTTAATGGGACTTCTCAAACCAGAAGGACCTGTGCTTGGGCAAGAAATGTAGCCAAAAGCAATCTACTTGGCAAGTCTAAATCAGAGTGAGGACTCTGCTATAAGAACAGACACTGTGAGAGTTACCATCAAACAGTGGGAAATGCTGCAAGAAAATAAAATATAGTAAGTGACAGGATGTTTTATTGATGTGTCCAAACTGGTCATCAAAGACATCGGTTGGGGAGTGAGTGAAGTATGATGTTATTTCAAAGCACTTCCTGCTAGAATTAGACTTCCCAGATTGTATGGTTTATTCTTGCTGTTTTTCAGCCAGACCCCAATCATAAATACAGATTTGTAAACCGTGCCTTATCCGCTCACCATTTTTACTTGTTAATATGGAGAGACAACGTCTGTCCTTTGCACTTTGTGAGAGTGCAGAGCTGGGATATTTAATAGTTGAGATTTTACTCAAGTCAGCTGTGGATTTCTTAGGCCTGTGGAGCCACATGCTTTGCAAGTGGCTAGCAGACCCCACTCAGACATTTATCTTGATGCTTAGATGCCTTTCATTTGCTCGTAGGTTATAAACCACTACAATCATTTCAAAGCCTCCTGGATCTAATCTAAAATTAAAGCCAAAAAAAAAAAAAATTAAGAGCGTCTGTGGCACTGCTCAGGAAAACTATATAACGAGAGGCAGTGGTAGCCAGCATCTAGGATAGGCCCCTGTGATCTCTGCCTCCTGGTAGTCACGTCCTTGTGAAACCTCCTCTCACACTGAGTCCGGGTTGGGCTGTGTAGCCAGGAGAATATGGGAGAAGTTATGGTATGTCATGTTAGTTATTAAATTATGAAAGACACTGTGGCTCCTGTGTTGGTCACACTTGCTTTCTCTGTTGGATCACTGGCTCTGGGGAGTCAGTGGCCATGTTGTGAGTAGTTCTATGGAAAGGCACACATGACAATGAACTCATGCCTCTGCCAATAGCCGTCTGAGGGAGACTAGAAACTGACCCTCCAGACCCAATCAAGCCTGCAGGTGACTGCAGCTTCGACAGACGGCTGGACTGCATGCAACCTTCAGCAGACTCTGAGCCAGAACTATCCAACTAAGCTGTTTCCAGACTCCTTCTCCTCAGAAACAGGGTGACACATTTTAAATTTTAAGGCAATTTGTTACCCAGCCATAGCTAACTAAAATAAAGGCTTTGCTTATATCAGGTAATCAGGAACTCTGTCAGCCTGCCTGTGAGGGAGAGTCCAGTAATAGTAATCCTCATGGCTGACACTGTGTGCTGGGTGCTGAGCTAAGCACTTCATGTTTATTGTCACATTTAGTTATTACCACAATCCTATGAGGTTGGTTTTGTCGTTATCCTTATTTTGCAGATGGGGAAACTGCAGAGGTTACTTTTCCCAAGGTCATACAACTTAAAAAGTGACCAAAACAAGCTTATACTCCAGGTCTGTCTGACTTGAGAGTCCAAAATTTTAACCACTACACTATTCTGCTTGTCACAGAAATGGGCACTCACCTTGGACTAGAAAGAATTTAGCATTTGGCTAAAGTCCCACAGCTTTCCCCAAATCAGTACAGTGTTTTACCCAAAGCTCCAACTTGAATATTCCATGGGTCATTTTGACATAAGATTCCAAGAGTAGCTCCTCCCACCCAGCAAGATGAACTTGAGTTCATTTAGAAGACAGCTGAATGAGGAGGGGGATATACTGACAATTATTGCAATATTCCCTTTCCTCTCATTGATTGTCCTTTTGATATTTTTCTCTACCTGGACTGTAGGAAGAAGGAAAATGGAGAAAGGCCACCTATGACTAGACCAGGATCAAATGTCATCTTCCGGAGGGAGTTTCTCATGCTGCTGGAAGTGACCCCTTGATTAAATATGAGGCCAAGAGAATTTGGGATTTTACCACATAAGACTACTAAAAAAAAAAAAAAAAAAGAGAAGTGTTTCATAACTCTTCAAGAGCAAAAGTCATTTAAATGAAACTTCCCAAACTCCACTGGATAAGAAATTCTCCCAAGACCAGGTCATTCTGGCCTTGTATTTCATTTTGGATGCTAGATCACCAATAAGCAACTGGGAGCCCACAGGGTACACAATGAAGACCACTGCTAAGCCAAGGCCAGAATTCTGAAACAATAGTTCAAAACCTTTAGTGTTCATAGTAAGAGCACCTGGGGAAGTTATTGTACATGCACGTTCCCAGGCCCTAGTCTGACTTCCTGAATCAGAGTATCTTCAGATAGTTTGTGGTGGTGGTACTGGTGGTGGTTTATGGGAGGGGGGGGGTCAGGTGTCTGCATTTTACCAAGCTTTTCAGGTGATTCTGAGGTAGGTAGAGCCGGGACTATTCTTAGAGGAATGCTGCCTTAGCTTCTGTCCCTTCTGTGTCTCATTTCTAATTTGGCAGGGGCAGAACCAGGTTTTGTGGTATCTGAAGCAATTGGGGGTAACTTGTTTAAGAAAAATAATATAAAATCACAAGTAAAAATAATTGACATTGGGATTTGGAAGGCGTCTATGCTGAAGCTTCATTGCCATCATGGTTGAAAAGGAAAACTCTCTTCTCTACTATACAACACTCCACATTTCTTTCCTTTTTTTTTTTTTTTTAAATTTTATTGGCGAACAGCCATGGTCATTGGTTACACATTGCTTTCATGCTACAATGGCATAATTAACTCTTTTTTAAGAGGGCACAGCTCACAGGGCCCGTACGGAGATCGAACCGACAACCTTGGTGTTAGCAGCATGACGCTCTAACCAATTAAGCCAACCGGTCACCCCAACACTCTACATTTCTATACTACAGTCACAAATGTTTCAGGGAAAGCCCATTTCTCTGACATGAGCTGGATATCCTACAATTTAACTCAATTCTGAAACTATCCACCTGGAGATAGCATCGCATCCCACAGATTAATGGCTCAGTCCTACAAGACTGCCCCCACTTCAGGCACTAATTACAAGTTCAAGTTGTCACCTGTGTTTCTTACTAACCAGCTAAAAATGAGAGGTTTTCACAATCCCCTCTTCTGGTTCCATTGTTTGCTAGAATGGCTCACAGAACTTAGGAAAACAGTTTAGTTACTAGATTACTGATTTGTTATAAAAGGAACAGACAGAAGAAGAGACTCACAGGGCAAAGTAAGGTGGAAGGGGCTCAGAGCTTCCATGCCTTCTCTAGGCGCACCACCCTCCCAGCAGCTCCATATTGTATTCCAATCTAGAAGCTCTCCAAAGCCCATTTAGGAATTGTGTGGAGGCTTCATAATGTAGGCATGATTGCTTAAATCTTTGGTCATCGGTGATTAAGTCAATCTTCAGCCCCTCACCCCTCCTAGGAGGTCAGAGGGTGGGGTTGAACGATCCAACCTTCTAATCACAAGGTTTGTTTCCCTAGCAACCAGTCCCCATCTTTAGGGGCTTTCCAAAAGGTACCTTAATGACATAAACTCAGGTGTAGTAGAAAGGGGTTTCATTAGGAAAGGGATCTTTATTACTCTTATCACTTAGGAAATTCCAAGGGTTTTAGGAGCTCTGTGCCAGGAACCAGGATAAGACCAAATATATGTTTTTGTTTTTTTATTATAAATCACAATACCACAACGGTAAATTCACCTCTGCTAACATCAAAAATGCTAATTTCTCACTAGAGAAATTGCTTCTACCCAAGAGTCAAGGAAAGCAGTGTTTGGGCTGAAAAAAACCAAAAACCTTTGTGGCAGCTCTAAAATTAGGCCCTTAAGAAGTATGTAAGCACTGCTGACTTAACTGAGGTCTCAATTTTATTTTTCTGCTCAGAAGTTTTTATATCTTCCATGATTATTTTCTGAAGTGTCACACTATGCAACAGAAAATTAATCAACCAATATTAACTGGTGGGCCAGTCGGCTGTCCCAAAATAGAATAGTGGCTAGTCAGTTTTTTAGGATGTTCAGAAGATTTTAAGTTAATTGAGATAAAATTTTGGTAGTCACGTACATGTTATAAAAATAGAAATGCCTAATAAGAAACTAGTTTTATTGTCAATTATTTCTTGAATACTTCAAAATTACTGAGAACTGTGTTACCATTCACAGGAAAACCTTATAGCCAGGCTGACACAATGTATACTCTCAACAATTACTTTCCTGGTAGTCCTCATTTGATTAATAATTTTCCCCCATGTTTTGTATTAGAAAATAAGCAGGATACATGTGTTGAGTAGCTGTTTCTGGACCCCAAGATTTTACTGTACATACATCCCAACGAAACTGCTTTCTTTAGGAAAGCACATGGAAAGACATCAATATAAGTAATCTATCTCCATTCTAAATATACACCAGACTTCTTAGAATTATGTATATCTTTAAAATACATCAAGAGGAAAAAAGGTTTGCAGATCCAAAATGTATAAAATCAAGCTAGGCACACTTTACTCAGTGCCTACCAAGGGTAGCCAAGGAGTTTAAAAATGGTCTACAAGGAGTGAGCTTTTAAAATAAGAACAGTAATGAAATACAGCAAATGTGACAGATTACATCTACATGTGAACTCAAAGCTTAAGATGTCCTCCCTGGGGTCAAGGGCAGGTCAGTGTTATTTAGGTGGCATTCGCTCAACAGCATATGATACCCAAGGGGCTCTCCCCAGCTGGGACTATGCAGGTGGAAAAACCAAATAAACTGACTCTGAGAGAGGTGAGAATTCTTGCCCATATCCTTTAGGCTGTCAAGTCTGTCATTCAGGTGGTTGGGAACGGTTTGCTTTTGTGACTTGGAGTCCAAGTCTCAGCAAGTGACTTGCAGAGTTTGTGTGTATGACCTGACAGCTCTGGTCAGTGTCACCAACACCTCGGTTTCATCCTGACAGCAAGTCATCAGCACAACAAATGCCACAAACCAGGCCCTGCTGCTAATTGTCCCCCTTTCAGTTCTTTAAGACCTTGACTGCCCTGGTCTAAGCATGAACATTTGCATGTGTTCCAATTTATCTAATTGTGGATATATTAGTTTTTTTTTTTTTCTTCCCGTTCCAGATGGTGATGTGAAAAAGGGCAACCGTTGAAACTCAGTCACCCAAGTTAATATCGTGTCTCTTTCTCTGTAGGCCAGGCTGGCTGCAAATACGTTGGGAACAATTTGGAGCTCTGTTGTGCGCTGGGAATGGGGGTCTTTGCTAGGTATGGGGGAGGGGAATGGTCTGGGAGTCCAATTTTCAGAGAAAACTCACCAGTTCCTGTCAACTGAAAGAAACGTTTCATGCACATGGTGGGTCAGAATGTTATTTTTATAATATAAACCACCTGGCCTCCTCCTCATTTATACCTCTGCCACAAATGCTATTCTACCACATACCTAGACCAAGGTCCCTGGTAACTATTACAAAACCATGTTGTGTTTTGCGCCTTGTGGGGTTTTTTTATTTTTCTTTTCCCTCTTTTCTTCTTTTTCTTTTTTCAAGTTAAGGTGAAGACAAGATGAATTGATCAGGGCTCAAAGTTTTGGTTTATTTTTATAGTTGCTTTGATGTAAAAGGACTTGGCTCTGATTGCACTGAGAGGATGGAGGGGGGACTGGGGGAAAATGGAGTCAGCCTTTCTTCCTCACTCGGCAACTCCTGACAGAGAGCATCTTCCTAAAGCTTATCAACCAGGGGCTGGGAGACTCCCGGGGAGATCGTCTCAAGTCTTTATTTATCATGGAGCCTTTTCCCAAGTGTTCCTTTCACTACACTCTGCTTGTCTATCTGGAGGCCAAGCACCTTTACTCGCTTTGCTCGATAAGAAAAGACACAGATTAAGGGCTGGAGAATAAATCGGGGGTCTCATTAGAACAATATACACTCCCCCGTTTGATAGGCAAGTCATTAAAGTCTAATCACTAACTAACATATGACTTTCCAATGGAAAGAGGTTAGAACTAATCTTCCTATCTTTGGTTCTTATTAGTTACAAAACAGGATGCTTTCCTGTGGATATTTCTGGCAGGAAATGCCTCCTTTACAAGTTAAGTCACATTGTATAGCGTCGCATATCTGAGTCAAGGCATGCAGTTCTAGAGTCAGAGAAGAAAGAGGTCATGGCTGATTTCAAGTTGAAATACAGCATTAGTGCAGGGCAATAGTCTCAATTCTATGGCAGAAACTAACTCTCTATTTGGGGCATGGAATGTTAAGGCTAGGCTTTATTTAATAACTGGTAAAAAAGAGAGCATTACAATTCCATTTAGTCAAGTCTATGAATTAATCAAATTTTCTCTTAGTCCTTCTCTCCTGGGAAAAATTTAATTTTATAAACTTGGCTTATTGTGATTTAAATATACTTTTAATTCCCTGAACTTGGAGAAGCAATGCATGAAAGTATAAAATATGTGTTTTATACCTGATAATACAGGTGAAATGTTCTTAGCCTTAAGTAGCTAAAACAAAACAAAATTAAATACCCCTATCCTTCTTCTAGCCAGTACGCACCGCCGAAAAGTTGTTTTTCTAGGTATCTTCATAGGCAAAGGCTTTGGTTTGGAAAACTAATGGCATAAAAATTAAAAGAATTTGGAGACAGAGCTTTGTAAGGAAATGTATCTACTGTGACTGTTCCATCTCACATCTCCCCACTGTGCAGCCCTGTTATGCAACACCAAACAGTGGTTGAAAACAAACAAACAAAACCAAAAAAATCAATCAACCACTTACCTGTGGAAATATTACATATCTCAGTTTCACGTGGTGCCTGGCATTGTAAAAATAGCCTAAATGCCTGACCCGAGTGTTTAACACCTGTATTTATTTCTGTGAAGCAATTTTAACAACAAAATACGTATGTGAAAAAGATATGATACTGCAATGAATTAGCATCCTACACTTCAAATAAATTGAGCTATTGTCTCAATGTTTTAGCCAGAGGACACATTTTTTATTTAATCATAACTCATGCACATAAATAGTAATCACATGGTCTAGTACTATACCCAAAGGAATGACTGCTTTTTTATTTCAAATAAGAATAAAATCAATGAATCCAAATCGCTCTAGCAGACTATATGGAAGACCATGTCACTGGCTTGAAAACAAAACTTGAATCACGAGCCTTTTAATCAAAATGTAAAATAAGATAAAATACTCAATTAAGTTCCCCTTTTGGATTTGGAAACAAAAACAGCTGCTGAAACAATGAGTAGCTTTCCTTATGAGTTTATCAAGAGGGGAGCCTGACGTTGATCTGATGGCCCATGCGTTGCTCTTATTGTAAAAAACGGAAATTACTGCAAGTTTTCATGGTCATGGTATGTGGCCAGGGAAGGATTAACTGCCTAGACAAAAATGGCATAAAGAAAATAGGCCTAAAATGCATGAATTCCTACTTAATGCCTGTAATATCAGAAGATAGTTTCTTTTATAAAAGGCATAATTAGTACTAATATGTTTCAATATAACTTTCCAAAAGAAAAATAATTCAGTCTCAATAGGCCAATTTATCTATTGTTTAGAAATTCAAAAAGGAATAATTTTTTCACTTCTGTTTTCCTATCCTATAGTAATTTATGAAGGCATGGTTTCAAGGCAGGATTATGGCTGTTTTCTTTCCCCCTGGCTCTGTTTTTTGTGGATTGTGATGTCAAGACTAACTGAAAATTTCTTAATTAGTCTTCTTGGACACAGCCTCCCATTTACTTCAGTAGGAGGTTTTTTGCATAAAACCAGTGGTTTGTGTCCATCAGAGCCTTCTGACTGCTTTCCTTTGATTAATCAGAAAACTAAAGCTCAGCCTGAATACCACTTTTCTAAAGAATGAATGAGTGTAATCTCTTACAGTTTCCATAAAACCAGAGGGATTAATCCTGCTGCAATCCAGTCCCATACTCCCCTTCAAGTATTTTCAATTACTTGGCACCATTGGAGGTGACGTCCACGGCTCAGCAAGAAGGCTACTGCTGGCATAATGGTTTCTCCATGTCTCGGCACATGGTCTTGGCATTAATGATCCATCGTGAAATGATTTGCAATGCACAAGGGTGACATTTGATTACGTGAAAGGAATTGTAGGAATGAGCATGTAGGCTCTCACAGGCCAGCTGCTGGCAAAAACATGATGAAATGTTATATGGTGAAAACAACATTTAAGATGGTTTCTGAACTGACAAAGAAAAGTACAAAGATGTTGCTTTAGGGGAAATTTCCTCTTTCCTTCTCTCTCTCATTCCCTCTCTCTCTTTTCTTCTTCCTGGTCTTCCTTTCTCAAATCATATTTTGGGGGGCCAAATGGCTTAAGAGGCCAGATTTGGCAGCCAATCACCAACACACATTTTCAAAATATATTTGATTCAGGAAATTCTGGATCTTTTAAAGCAAGTATGTTAACAATACTCCTGAGAATCTTACAATATGATGATTTAAACATAAGGAAAAGGAGACCCTGACATGATCAGAGAGATCACCAAAGAGGCCTCCCTGCTGAAGAGTTCAGTTTTTGCATTTTGTTTTCTATTTTTTAAAGACCACAAAGAGGATGCTGAATGTACTGCTCAAGGAAAGTCCTATCATTTTGGGTAGAAATTTATGGGGCAATTGGGAAAATCGTATTTCCCAAGGTAGCAAAAACAAACACAAGAACATTAGGATTCCTTAGACTCATATCCTCTAGATCCATTCACTGACCTACCAAATGCATTATATTCTAGATAGATTATAATAAGTGTATTTATTACATATAAACAAATATAATGCATACCTGGGTGTGAGTATGGCCAAGTCTGGGTTATTTATGGTCATGGGTACAGAGTAGAACGTAAGTTACTAATGCATAAACTAAATGCAGAGAGCATTAGAAGTTTTTTTAAATCAATACTTTCAAATTAATCTACTTCCAAACCTTTAACCACAGATATGAACATAATATCAGCTGATTTTAATGTTATTGACTTTTCCTTCCCAGCCCACTATCTTGCAGAGTTAGGTGAAATATCTTAGTTCATATATTATATTGTATATGTATATACTATTTTATATATCAATCAATAGTGATTATATACAAAAATGGAGAAATATAAACCATTGATTCTTGAGATTTGTTATTCATTCATGTAGCTATTCATGCAACAAAATTTATTAGGCATTTAATATACGAAAGCACAGTGCTTGGAGTCATAGGGATGTAAAAATACAGACCCTGTCCCTGAGGCATTCACATTTTATTATAGGGACAGAACATGCACGTAAATAGCTGTAGCACAAGGTAAAAAACCTAAAATACTAGAAGAGAAACAAAGAAACTGTTTTGGTAAATCAGGGGAGGTGGAGATATCTAGCAGGAAGATTTGGGGAACATTCACAGAGAATATTTGAGTGGAATCCTGCAAGATGGGCAGGGTCCACACATGAAGAGAAGGTAGCAACAGCACTTTCTGATTAGGCCACAGAGTGAGTGTGGGGTTGGCTAGGAGAGGTCAAGGCAAGGATGAGGAAGAGTTAGGCTGAAGCACTAAGTGTTGGAAGAGGAATTCAGGATATGAAGCTGGAAGGAAGAGTTGGGGCCAATTGCAGTCTTTATTGTCAGAATAAGGAATTTAGGCTTTTTATAAGAAGGTAATCGGGAGCCATTGAGGCCTTTAAAAAATATATATATATATTTTATCTTGAAATAAATTCGACTTACAGAAGAGTCTCAAAGAAAATACAGCGAGTCCCCAGGAAGTGGTTAATATTATCTAGGTTTTCATGTTTCAAAAATATAATCATTTATGTAATATTCTTATATTACACTCCTATAATTGCATCTCTTTGCTCATGCTTAACGTAGTCTATGTCTTGGTTTTTTTCTTACTCAGAAATGCCAAAGATTTGTCTTTCTTGTTTATATTTTCAAAAAAATAGTTTTTGGTTTTGTTGAGCAAGTTTTTAATTTTTAGCTCTATTTCATCAACTCCCCCAAAGCTACCCTACATATACATTCAATCTACATTTGAAAAAAATAAAAAAGACAAAACAGTGAGATCAATGTATGAATGCTGTGTCAAAAAAAAAGTCCCTTGATTCATCATTTAAGCAGAATGCTGTCTCTAAGTCCCACACGTCCACGTAGCTGTGTGATTATTTTGTCATGATCCTGCGTGGGATATGGCAGGCAATTTCAATATAATATTTTGTGCTTTTCTTTAACTCAAAGAAGATTGCTTCTGTTATTTATCTCCTTCCTTCTATTTCCTTTGTCTCTTTCTAGAACTCTTATTAGATTAATGTTTACCTACCAGGATTTATCCCCATGTCTCCTATATTATCTTTTTTCCATTTCTTTGTCTTTTGCTCTAAATTCTAGAAAATTTACTTAACTATTTATTTTTTTAACTTTGTTATTCTTTACTAATTTGGCTGTGACCCATGTCCACTCATCTGTTTACTCCTCTTTTATTTATTTATTTATTTTTATTGTTTTAATTTGTCCTGTTCCCTGCTTGCTTCTTTTTTTCCATAGCTATTTTAGGGATAAATATTCTCCCATCATTTTTTAGGATACTCACTGTAATACTCTCTTATGTCTCCTGCTATTTGGATTATTTCTGTTCTTTTGTTTGCTTGCCTTGACCTTTTCTCTTTTTGCTTTTTGGCTTTCTTCAAAAGCTTGGTGATGCTTTTTGTTTGTTTGCTTGTTTGTTTTATTGTTTTTCTTATTTTGTGCTTTAGATTCCACATATAAGTGAGATCATATGGTATTTGTCTTTCTCTGTCTGACTTATTTTACTTAGCATAATACC
>NW_017731607.1:1746195-1751321 GCF_001890085.2 Hipposideros armiger
GTACTTATAAAGGTGACCAGTAAACTGAGAAGTTCCTTCCTTTATACTTTCACTGACCCTCGAATATAATTCTATGTAATTACTATATTTTTATACATTGATTTCCTCAAGGTATGGACTATGTCCTCATTAGTTGGCCCAGCACTTGATAGTTCTTAATCACTCAATGAGTATTTGTTACACACACTGGATAACCAGATGTTGATGGTTAAAGCAGGCAAATGTTTTTGTGTGAGGTGTACAACTAGAAATGAATCATTGCTTACACCCATCATTAACATAATAAATATTTAACCAACTGGGAGTCTTTAGAATAATTATGAAAACAATCATTGGAATACCTATTCTGTACCAAATAAACACACAACATGTGTATCTCATGATTCCTGACCGACCCTTGTGGGTGTTATTCCCCATCTCAAAGTCAAGGAAATCAAGAAGTTAAATTAGTTTCCCAAGAGTTATTCAGATGGAGAACTTGGGCTAAGGATAAGGGCCTGAACCCAGCCCTGTGATCAACCTTTGCTGTTGGTTCATGCTTTGGTGTGTATTACATTGATTAGCTTTTAATTGTAAAATTCATGAAAGTGAAGACTTTCTACTGATGGAAGGGCCATGATGGGAGGACTTAGCCAAAGTTCCTCTGTACTTTAAGTTATATTCTGAAACATTTTGAGGGAAAAGGCAGCAGATACCAAGCAACTAAAATGCTATAACATTCGTTTTCCATAAAGAAATATCAGGGGACACCCTACTATAAAACACTTCTATTTCAAAAAAACTGGAACATCTGACCAATTTTCCTGTATATGTAATGGAATATGGCACAACTTTTTTCACTACATCCAAGAAAACTTAAATGTTACCATTTTATAAAGCGGCTTACTCTTTTTAAATCTATTAACATTCACTGACCCATTTATGGTTGCTTCTTACCTGAAAGTTGCCAAAACAGCTTCCCCCAGGGAGGGTCACATAGCTCACAAAAGGCGGTCCAGGAGATGGCAGCGACTCATAGATCACCACACCTTCACTTGGAAACGCAGCCTTCTGCTGCTGCTTGCTTTCCCAAAATTCCTGTAACATTGACACAACATTCACTGAAAAAGACAAGGGACATAATCAGTTATGAAGGATGGACATACCCTGGTAAAACCACATTTTATTTGCGGGTGCTTTTAGTTGTAAAAGAAAGCACATCCTATTTTAATACAAATGTGTTGGCTTCTTCCTGAGTATGGCTTAAGTGGTTGGTACCCTAATTCTAATAACATTGCAGTATATTAAATTGACTATACATTAATTTTTAGTTGCCTTAATAAACTTTGTCCAGAGCTATAATTCTCCATGGCCTCTGCTCCCATTTCTCATAGGGTCTTAAACCTGCAAAGTGAAAGCCAAATTTGGAGGTAAAGTTGTAAGCAATGTGATTTTAAGAGGGACTCACCTATGTTAAGATTTGAGAGGAGAAAGGCAGAAAGAAGAGAACTCTTTCATGCTTCTCTCCACCCCAATCTAAAGGAGAATGAAAGGCAATTGTGTAATAAGCGGGAGGCTGGAAAAAGCCATAAGTGAAACTAATAATATGGAGACCTAGTTAAAGACCACGTCTGCTAGATGACTTCAGAAAACATAGTAATGGCTATAGCCATGTGTTTTACATTAAATGACCTGTGATAGCCTGCAGAATTTCCAGATCAAATTAGGTTGGTTTGTTTATCCTGTACTGCAAATTGAATTGGGGAAATTAACGAGGATAATAGAATTGTAGACCTTACAGGTCACGCAGGCAAAGCCCTGCCTAATGCAGGAATTCCCTGCACCACACTACTGACAGCTGCCCGCCTGGCCTGTGCCTACACATGTGGAGGGACCTGGTACACAGCATGTGTGGAGGCAGCTCATTTCAACCGCTAAGGGTTCTGATTGTGAAAAGGTCCTTTCTGGGAGTGAGCTGAAATCTGCTTTCCTGTGAGGTTCCCGCAAGTGGCCTGCTTCCCATTTCTGGGGCCTCATAGGAGTTTATCCTCTTAACCATGGGAGAGTCCACCACATAACTTGAAGGCAGTGTAGGACATTTGCTGTTTTTGCCTGCCTGCCATTTTCTTTCTCCCCTTCTTTGTGGGAATTGTAAAAAGGTTTTCCTTAAAGAACCACCTTTCCTTCAACCACGTCTTCTGCAGGGCTGAGGGTGGGGATTGGACCAAAGCCAAATCATTTAGAGCCAATGAGTCGAGGAATTGTTTTGGAAATGTTGGAAGACTAGATTCTCCTTGTCACTAGGGTTGCTGGAGGTATAGGTGCTGCCCAAGCATGGCTGATAAGAAAGCTAACATAGAAAAGGATAGAACCTAGACATGGAGGAAGAAAGACTAAGTTCTGATGACATAGTTTGAGTCCCTGCACCAACATATCTGTTTTTTCCTTAAACCATTTTGAACAGGTATCTCTTACTTGTATATGAAGTTATACTAAAACAAACAACTCTCAGCCTTCCTCAAGTTCTAGATTTAACAGTTTTTGTTCTTTCAAACATTCTTTGTATAACATAGAGTCTATGCCCTTTGGCATTCTCTGTAATACATTCCTGGATGGATAGGCTTCGAAATGCTGGGCTTTGATATTTTTCAGGGAGTCAGGAAAGTCACAGTTTGACCTGGAGGAAAAACCATTTCACAACCGCCTTTACATCGTTTACTAGAGTATCTGGTTCCTTTACGTCACCCCTAGTCACTGATCAGCTTCAAAAGTGTGTAGTTCAGGCAAACTCTTGAGACATCTAAGGAATTGGATGCCTGTATATATTTAAAAACTGCAGTGCTTAGTTTTTAAAAAGTGATTTAGAAAGAAACCGTGAACATGTAAGTCTATCAGGGGATACTTGAATTAGCTAATAAAATACATGTTGACCTGGTCAAGGTGAGATTGGTCATTATAAGAGTTTTTCATTCATTCAAAAACATTTGAAATAATATTTTCCACCAGTTAATGTAACTCAGAATAACATCAGAACTTTTATTTTCTAAACTGTTTCCACTCCTCATCCTCCCCTCCCTCCCATCTCCAAGAAAAGAAGTTTTGAGCTGGTTGATTTGTGTTTCTACCTGCATTTGACCTCCGGCATTCAGCAGAGATGTCTTGAAGATTGAAGCCTAAAACGAAAGCCAGTGGTCTGTTGCTCTGATAGTCAACAAAGCACATTAACCTACTATTTTGAATAAGCTCATTGTTGAATGATGTTCAGCCGAGAACTAGCATAGGAACCTGAAAACTCAGGATTATTTAGGTAAAACTCAGGAACACAAGAATTTTGACATGTAAAGCTGTGTGGATTAAAGAGTTCAAAGGTAGGTAAATTCTGAAGNCATGTTCTCGTAAATGGCAAGGTTTCATTTTTTATGGCTGAGTAATAGTCCATTGTGTATATGTGCCACATGTTCTTTATCCAATAATCTACTGATGGACACTTAGATTGTTTCCATATCTTGGCTATTGTGAATAGTGCTGCAGTGAATAGGGGTACATGTATCTTTTCAAATTAGTGGTTTGGCTTTCTTTGGATCAATACCCAGAAGTGGAATTGCTGGGTCATAAGGTAGTTTTATTTTTAATGTTTTGAGGAACCTCCATACTCTTTTCCATAATGGCTGCACCAACTACAATCCCACCAACAGTGCACAGGACTCCCTTTTCTCAACATCCTCACCAACATTTGATTTTTGATTCATTGATGATAGTCATCCTGACAGGTGTGAGGTGATATCTCATTGTGGTTTTAATTTGCATTTCTCTAATGATTAGTGACATTGAGCATCTTTTCGTATGTTTATTGGCCATCTGTATGTTCTCTTTAAATGTCCGGTGATCTTTAGTCCATTGACATTCACAGGCAAAGAAATATATTTGATTAGGTGGCTGGCAAGACCTTGCTTTGTGGCTGAGTAGATCTGTTTCCCTAGGAGGTCCCCCTGAAATGGGTGGAATGGGCACACTCCACCTTAGAATGTTCAATGATGGAATTGCAGGCTTGCATGGATTAGGGACTCACTTCCTTAGCTGCTGTCTTTCTCCCCCCTTCCCTGTCCCTCATCCTTATCTAAGTGTCTGGAGCTATATCAAGCTCTGTCCCAAGGCTTCTAGATCCACTTTCAAAACATTTTCATCAGGCAATTCACTTTCATTAGTCAGAGGTCAAAATCTACTGGTGACCATCGCTCAGGGTAGGAGAAGGCAGGCCCTCACTGGCTGGCTGGGTCAGAAGTTTTGAAAGCAGATTTTAATTAGCCTTAAAATTACCCCATGCTGCTGCCAGATTAATCTTTCTGAAACAAATTTGAATACCTATATCACTTTCCTGCTTAGAATCCTTCCGGGGCTCTGAATTTATATAGAAGAGATCCTGTACTCCTTTGCAAAGCATGAAGATCCCTTATGGTTTGATGTGAGTGCATAACCATCATCTCTCACAACTTCCCTGTCACAGACACACTTAGGCTCCCAAAATTCTGGAAGTGCTTGTGGTTTTCTTTTGCTCCATGACTTTGCACACACTGTTCCCTATGCTAAGAATGGCACCTCCCCTTTACCAACTGGAAAAGGCATCCTCAACTGCACATCTCAGCTTGTGATTGCATTCCCCGTGAATCCTCCTTTGATGCCTCCTAGGCATACATAGGTTTGTGGGTCTATTTATTAAACTACATCCTTTCCTAGCTCCACAAAATATCCAAAATAATATAAAACAGATACATGGTAACAAGACAAAATAAATGAGTGAGACACACTAAGTTCAAAGGGAGAGTAAAAGTAGAAATATAAATAATATAAAGTATGAGGTTAGTCCTAAAAATTACCTAAGTTCTATAGACTTCAACTATAAAGAGATAGACTGAAAATTTGCCGCTGGGCTTCCTAGATGTCAAAGCTAAGAGAGAAACTTGGATATTTGTGAGTTTTACATTGCCTATAAACTATAAATAAGGTACTTTTCCAGTTATTGAAAATTGAGAGATGGTTTACCATACTAAAGGAGTACTTATAAAGGTGACCAGTAAACTGAGAAGTTCCTTCCTTTATACTTTCACTGACCCTCGAATATAATTCTATGTAATTACTATATTTTTATA
>NW_017731607.1:1754606-1769408 GCF_001890085.2 Hipposideros armiger
CAAATTTCTGCGTGAATAAAAGTAGCAGCTTTCATATTTTTCATTCTGTTACCTTGGAAGATTTCTTTGATGGTCCTGTGTATGCCATCACCTCTAAGGAGTACAACATATGTCCATGCACACACACAATCCATCTTTCTATCTCTATCTCCTCTTGACGACTAGAAAACCAGATGGATGGAGTGCAGAGGGAAGAAGGCCAGCTTGCTATTTGGAATTCTAAAGATCGGTATATCAGAGGATACTCTATGAAAAGCATGCTTCTCAATTTTTTGATGTTGCAACAACAAGGTTCATGGACAGTATCAAAGAAAATGTGAGCAGAGGGTCAAGTAGTGTGGAAGAAAACCATACAAGTTTGAGGATCAGCCTCACAACAGTTCAGCCTCTAGCTGCTGTTGCACCTTCGGCGCTCAGCCAGTAAGCCTGCCTTCCATCTTACAGAACAAACTTGGGCTTACGAGGCATGTGATATCCATTCCTACATCTAGTGACTCATCTGTACAGTGCCCAGTTACACCTTACTTCCTCCAGTCTCAAATGAACTTGTGTTGCTTCTCCTGGGCACTGGTATATGAGTCATTCTCTTGACCTCCTATTTTTAAATGTTTCCTCTTTACACATGCCTCTCAGCCACCATAAATATGTTCAAGATCACTAATGAATGAATGAATGAATGAACCAAATGAAACACTCAACTTTGGGACTATTTTTGGCTACTAGTTATTAAAATGTTTCCATGATAGCCAAGCTGCTAGAAAGAATATTCTACATTACTATCTCTGTTTCCTTATCTTTCATTCATTTTTAACCCACCACAATCTGGCTTTCCTCTACATTATTCCACTGTAACTACTCTGGCAAACATCGCCAATTCCTACTTTTCAGTCCTTGTTTACTTGACCTCTAATTTGACACAGCTGATCAGTTTCTTCTAGAAACGCTCATCTACCTAGGCTTTTCAGGCTCTTCCTGATCCTGCTTCTGTATTTCTAATCACTTCTTCTCGTCTCTTTGGTGGGTTTCTCTCCTGTTCTCCCCTCATGTGGTTTTGCGTGAGAATCTTGCACTTGTCTCTTCTTGCTTCTCTCTATGGTACTCCTTGAACGACAGAACCTATCTTCATGACTCCATCTACCATAATATACACTGACAGTTCTCAAACATTCCCCCGTAACTCCAACTTTGTTAATTGATACTTCCATTTGAATGTCACACAAATTCTACATATTCTCAAACTCAGCTCATTTTCTTTTCCATAAACTCCTTTCTTTCTCCTGAATTACTTAGAAAGTGATGTGATCATCTATCCAGTCACCTAAATCAGAAACCTGGCAGAAACCTTAATTTCCTCTTTGTGTGTCTAACAGAAAGTTTTGTCAATTCCACATCGTGACGTCTCCCATAGTCATCACTTCTCAGTTTATACTGTCATTGCTGCATTGGCTCATATCTCACCAAGTATGCCACAGTACCCTCCTGACACCAATCATCCTCCCATCCAACCCATCCTCCAGCTGTTTCCAGGGTAATCTTTCTGAATCTCATAGCTTATCAAATTACTCACACCTTCTTAAAATCCTCTGTGACCTCCATTACCTACAAGATAAATAATTCCCTGCCAAGGTATAGAAAACCCAATGTCTTGATACTCTCTTTCAATCCAAATTTTTCTCTTTAAGTCACCTCCCATGTCCCACACACTTCCATGCTTCTTATTTTACTGGCAAGCCCTATATTTCCATTCTCCTCTTGGAATGTCCTTCTTTCCACTATCTGTTGTCTTCCTTGATGGCACCTACTAATATTTTTAAGATTTACTTCCAGCATCAGCTCCACCAAAACCAAAATAATCTCTAAATCCTTGCTATGGAAACTGCAGTCCTCTGAGAAACTGCATGGCTATCACTTGGGGACATGTCAGAAATGCAGGATCTCAGGCTGCACTCCAGGCCTACTGAACCAGAATCTGCATTTTTAACAAGATTCTCAGGCAATCTGATGCACATTCAAGTTTGAGGAGCCCTGCTGTGGAAAGAAGTTGCTATTCAAGTCTCCCTTATCATGTACTTATTATATGCCAGACTCTATGCATTTTCTCCTTTAATTCTTACAACGTCCCCCAGAAATAGGTTTTTTTTTTAATTTTAATTTTTAAAGATTTTATTGGGGAATTGGGGGAGGGGAACGGCGTTGGGGAATTGGGGAAGGGGAACAGACAAGTTGCTGTCCTTTGGTTCTTCAGTCTAGTTGTGGAGGACATTGCTTCACTGGCCCATGTTGGTATTATCATTACACTCTTCCCGGGTGAGGCAGATTGGTCGCCGGCCTGTGGATGGCCACTCATGGTGGCTCTTGGCAGCTCACACTGGCTGCCGGCCGCTCACACTGGCTGCTGGCCACTCACAGTAGCTTATGGCAGCCCACTGCAGCAGGGGCTGCAGCCTACACCATCGACAGCAACTCATGGCAGCCCAGCTCCAGGTTGAGCTGTTGTTCACCATCTTAGCTGTAGAGGGCAGTGTCACTGGCCCTAATGTGGGATCCAAACCGGGGCCCTGTTGCTCAGAGCTGGCATCCCAAGCCAGCTCTTAACCAACGCGCCACTCAGCCGACCCTAGAAATAGGTTTTATCATCCACAACTTATAGGTGAGAAATAAAAGATACTCAGGGTACAATTACACAGCTACTAAGTCTTAGACCTGGGTTTTGAAACCTAGTTCTGTCTGAGTGTATAGTCTATGCTCTTTGTTCATTGTGAGACACTCCCTAATTATGATAGAATTTAAGTTGTTTTCATGTGTATCTACCCCTACTAGAGAGAGTGCTCTTCAGGTGAAGAATTATATTATTTTTTCCACAATGTCTGGAACACAGTAGGAGCATAATAAATGTTAGTTGAGTATTTGAATGTCATCAGAGGTGTGAAAGATATGCTGCATTTGTTATGCTATTGGTAGGGGAGGGATAGGCAGCTCTTCACAAAAATTACTTCACTGACCTTTTCCCAGGGGCTATTTTTCTGACACTTGTTTTTGACAAAGTCAAATAAAGCAAAGGCCAACATCTTTTCATACAAGTGATATGACATTTCCAGCTTGGCACTGTCACACTGAATGAGCAGTCTGTGTCCATGTGAACAATGATCAATCTTCAGCCAACCCTTTGCTCTGGCTGAAGGCAATGGTGTCAACAACCCCCGATTGTATGCCTCAGAGGGAGCTGTGACTAGGCACCTTGTTCCAATCCCTTCTTTCAAGGAAAGATGGTGAAAGGAGAGACCACAAGAGGAACAAGAGGAAATGACAAAAGACTGAGGAGGGGCTTGGAACAGGTTTCCTGGGCAGAGGGGCATGAGCAAAGGTCAAGGTCAAGTCTTTGCCTGATGGCACCCTCCACCTCACGGTCAGGAAGGTATAGTCTGGAACACATTCTTTGGAGCCATACATTATTTCTCCCAAAATTTAGTAAAGTACTTTTTGAAAAGTTTCTACTTTGTCTCAAAGGACATTAAAGGAAAAGGTCTTTATCTTAGGAATAGTAGCATAAAAGCCAGTTCTTTTTTGTGACTTCTATTAGTGCCTTTACAAGAACAGAAAGAGACATCAAAGCTGCCTCTCTCAGACAAGAAGGCAGCCATCTACAAGCCAGGAAGAGGGCTCTCATCAAGAACCACATCTTCCAGAAACTTGATCTTGGAGTTCCCAGCCTCAAGAACTGTGAGAAACATACTTCTTTTGCTTAAGTCACTTATTCTACGGTATTTTGTTACAGCAGCCCAAGGTGACAAAGACAAATCACTTCAGCAGTTTTGAATATTTTGTGTATCAACAAAAAAATGTACTGTGTAATTTATAGACATTAGTGTGGCTATTTTCTATGTCACTGTGTTTTGAAATTTGAACATGGCAGTTTTCAGAGTGGTAATTAGATCCCCAAGCAAGTCTCTCATAAATGAGGTTTTCATTTTCACCTTCCCCAAGTTTTCTGTCTGACTATAAAGTTCAGCAGTAGGTTTTTACAGAAGACAGTTGACCAATGAAGATATTCAACAATGTGTGTAGCACCTTGACCATCCAATCTTTGACTCACTCTAGCAGAAATCCTTCATCAGCTTCAGCAAAGGCAGTGACACTACTGTCCCTGCACACAGTACTTATTTTCTACCTGTGCCTTGGTTCCAGTTCTCTCTCCTACCTTGAGTGTTGTCCCTGTCCCTCCTCTCTACTCATCCAATTTATTCCAGTACTTCAGAGGAAATACCACCTCCTCCATCACTCCTTACTCACTGGTTCCTGTCCACATGAATCTTCTTTTCTGAGCTCTTATTCCATTAGTAGTCCTGTGTTTTCACACTTCATCTCCTATAAACCATGCTAATGAAATGGATGCGATGCCACTGGCTAAATTTATCAAGTCAGGCTTGGCTGGAATTACTTCTGGCCAGGAGAATGAAATGCCTTGTGATAACAATTCATCTTATAGAGTACAGTTTTCTGTTATTAAACGCACAGCAGACTGTGAGATTCTAGAGGGCAAGGATGCTGGTTTACTCTTCTCTGTAGCCCTCTTGGTATCCAGCACAGTGCTATTCATCTAGACGCAGTTGTTGAATTCATCTAGAACCTAAGAAAACTTTATGTATCTGAGCAGTTTGAGTGCAACTGAATGAACATAGAGAAGGTAAGTGAAGTCACTACAATCCATGGAGAGGTCAATAGTTCCTTCTGGACTAGCAGTTCTCATGTATAACCACCGTGGTGCCCACACCACATGGTGGTGGCAGCCATGCCTCAGCTGATGATGGTGGAGTTGGTGCAGAAAGATGAATCCTGGTCAGAGTACACAGGTGATTACTAGTGCTTGATAGCTAGGGCTTCACCTTCATAATAAGCGGGGCTTAGGAAAACCCTGAATGGGTTGTTGGTACAAATGGGATGACAAATATTTTTGTCCTATAGTACATCTCTAATCCATTTATGTTGACTTCCTGGATCACTCCATTAAAAAGGATTTGAAAGTAGCTTGTGGTACCAGGGGCACATAACACCATAATTAACCAGCAATATGGCATTGGCATAGCCTATCTGGTGACACTGACCTTGATACTATGGAGTAAAAAAAAAAAAAAAAGTTCAAAACAGACCTCTGGCCATAAAGATTTACAATTTTATTGTAGAAATAATATATTTGTAATATAATTAGTGAACAAAATATAGGTGCTATGCTGGAGGACAGAGATGATTTTAAAGTAATATTTAAAACTTAAAATTTTATGGCACAGTAATTAAATCAATAGAAGGAGAAAAGTACAATGAATGTAGGCTGAAAAGGTCAGGAAACATCTGTATAGGAGGAGGGCCTAAGCTGAGCCACCTCAGAGGAACGGGATTTAGACCGGGATGGGGGAAAGGAGAGAAGTTTTGCTCCCAAAAGAGTGAGGGTGATATTTGACAAAATGAGTAAGAAAAATAATAATGTCTCAGCTGAGGAATTGTGATGGGAGCCACAGGAAAGGGTGCCATTGGGAAGGGAGTATGATTTGACAAGAGACAGGGTAAGGGAACTTAACTTCTTTTAATAATTGAAAATCAACCCCATTGTTCTGGTGTCCCAGCTCTACCCAAGTGGAAGAGAAAGGCAGGAGCACAGAGTCCCCTGTTCTTTGTCCTTATAGAGGTGCTGTGCTGCCTGTGGTGGCTCCATCCATGAAGAGGAAGGACCCAGACTTGGAGGGAATTGCGGCTGTTCTTGTGCAGCTGGGTGAGCCCAAGGAAACTGCTTCTCTGGGAGGAGGTCGGGAGAAAAAATCTGTAAGTGAGTAGGAGACGAAGCAAGCAAGGGAGAGCTCCTTTGGCAGCCTGGAAAGAGCACCAAGTCCCTTCAGAGGAGGAAATCAATAACAGGACACTCAGAGGGCTTGTATTCTAAACATACAGAGCTTGTCATTTTCACAGATTGGACACAATGGAGGTGCTGGTAGGGACACATGGGAATTCTGAGATGTCGAGGACATAAATGCCCCACATATTCTAGAGTTATGGAAGAGTCCTCAAACAAGCCCTGGTTCAAACACAATAAAATGCATACGGCTGCATCTTGTGTCTCCACCTTGGATCCACAGGCAGGCAATGTGCTTCGTAGTTAACATTATGAACCCTGGAGCCAGAATGCCTGGGTTTGACTCCGGTCTCTACTACTGTAAGAGACCTACCTAACGGCTTCAGTTCCATCTGTAAAATGTCTTACTTATATCACAGGGCTGCTGTAAGGCTTGAAAATGCTCAGAACAGAGTTTCAGAATAGTAAGCACTAGTGTGTTAGCCATTATTTGTCGTTACAGAAGGTGAAGGAAGAAAGGAAAAGGCATGATTATATGCTTGCATACTGAAACTTTGAAACTGGCTGTTCCTGGATTGGAAACCATATCATTAAATATTCTAAAAATAGTCTGCAAATCTGAAAATTCTCTATTTGTATACATTGTGCTATTTATTTCCAAAATATCTGAAGAGTTCAGAGATGGAAAAGAGAAAGCTCTTTTGATTTCATTCGCTGGTAAAATCGAAACTTCATAATAGCTAGAAAATAAACGGATGAAATGGTACATGTCTCAAAATCTGGAAACATGGATGTTTGTTCCAATTATTCACTTTCTAATGGATGTTAAAGGCAATAGGCCTACTCTTAGCAAAAACTACAGAGAGGATCTACCTTTTATGTTAATGTTTAAGGACAGCTTATGCTTCAGGAAAGTAGAAATATTATAGTTCATTGCCCAGCTAAATTACCTAATTTAAGTCCTATATGGAAGACAATCATTTGTCTACAAAAAGGAATCTTGAAAGTAAGCTATAAATCTATCAGAAAAAAAGAACCAATTTCTTTATGCCTTACATGGAAAGAATTCTAGCTGGGTAAAATGTACCTTACAAAAAACAATTAAAGACAAATTGAAAAGGCTACCATTTATGGATAAATCATTAAAAGGCTCTCAAGATGATTAACAGATTTTCAAATTGATCCTCTGCCTCCAAACAGATGGATTGATATTATGTAATATGTTAATACAATCTTTAATTAAATTAGTCTTAGCAGGTAATATTTTAAAATAAAGTTAATTAATATTTTCTGTTCTTACAATTCAATCATGTATAACTTGTTCTTGCCAATGTGGTTTCCTAGTTTTGTTGAGGAAAAAAAAGGACCCCCAAATAATATGAGGGGTAAGCTCAAGGCACAATACAATTTGCCATTCATGCACAGTGAGTTGCAAAATGGGGAACCTTTGGGTCTGGTGCTTGGCTTGGTCAACTTCAGGACACTGAGCAACAGAGCCAGCTGTCTAATCATTTATAACCATCCTCAGGCTTTGCCAAGTTTTGATCCAGCTAAATGGAATCTTGCTGACACAGCTTATGTGTTGGGTACAAAATGTAGGAATCTTGGGCCCCTTTTCTTTTGTGCAGACACTCAAACGTAGCCCCAGCCACACAGCAGGATGAAGACAGCTTGAGGTCTTGCTCTGTTCCCAGCAGAGGAACTTTCCTTTAGTAATGCTCCGGTGTCAGTGCCTAGCTCCATCAGCAGCTGGAGGGCTGGTTGTGTTTCTTCTTTTGTTTGCTTTTTCTTTTCTTCTTGTCTGGACCCCATCCTCTACCCTGAACACTTTTCCTGTGGGAATTATGATCCTTTCGGTGTTTTACAAAGTTAATCACTTGGGATTCTTCAAACTGTGCAAAAAGTATATCGTTCTTTTTGGTTTAATTTTCACTTTTAGAATTTAACATTGCTGAATTATAAATCATTTGGGAGAAATTTAAGTACTACTTATTTTTTATATCTTCGGAAGTACAGTGATTTTTTTTAAAGAAGGCAGAGGGGAGAGAATATGAAAGAGCCAGAGGGAATCACAAAGACAAATTAAAATAAGAAGTCATTAAGTAGACCAGAATTAAACAGCAGCAGCAGCATGCTTGAGTTCCCATGTGTGGTTTACATGTGCATCATGGGTCAGATGATGTCATGCAATCACAAAAGCTACATAAAATAAAAACTTGATGTAATCCATTTAACCTATCAGGAAGTATATATCTTCCCATGTTCCACTGGGCACTGACATTGCACTGTATTTAAGAGACTTTGTAGGGCTGTTGATTTTAGATAACCAACCAAGGATCCAAAACAAACAAACAAACAAAAAAAATGAGAAAAACAACATAGGTTGATTTACTGACCAGTTCTGTCAAAACGGTTAAATCTTTGCAAATGTGGCTTTACGTGTATAATGTACCTTCCCTGGGAACAGTCATTAGAAGAAAGCTCTTCACAACACTGCCACAGCTATTAAACCAGGGTTTCTGTACAAGGCATAGAGTTTGGCCCCAAAGAGTATGGTGCAAGGTCTTTGGTGATCCACAGCTGAGGGTAGACCCTGAGGGTGAATACAAGGATCAGCAATATATGATGTTGGACAATTAAGTTCACGAACTCATCCTAGAAAAAGTGCTACATACCTCATTGCTGAATATCACTACTGTCACCTTTGATGTACTCCCCTTGGGAAGCTATGCACCAATGCCAGTGCCTCGTCCACCCTTCAGAGCAATTTTGCAACTCTTTTTCTGGAATGGCCATCAGAGCTGTCATCGTATTACCCTTGATGTCCTGAATGTCATAAAAATATCTTCCTTTCAATATTTCCTTTATCTTCGGGTAAAGAATGAAGTCATTGGGGGTCAGATCAGGTGAGTCGGGATAGTGTTCCAATACAGTTATTTGTTTACTGGCTAAAACTCAGTGCCGTGTGAGCTGGTGCATTGTTGTGATGCAACAGCCATGAATTGTTGGTGAAAAGTTCAGGCCGTCTGACTTTTTCATACAGCATTTTCAGCACTTCCAAATAGTAAGCTTGGTTAACTGTTTGTCCAGTTGGTACAAATTCATAATGAATAATCCCTCTGATATCAAAAAAGGTTAGCAACATCGTTGCAACCAGTTCGTGAACGTAATCGTCAGACCTTGTAAGTCGCTGTTCCGCTGTGGTGAATGGGATGATTCAAGCTGCTCTACAAAGGCCAACCCCAGGCAGTGCTCTGGGGAAGCTGCCTGAGGTGGCTGCTTATTTCAGAGCCCCTTCTTCCTCCATGCTCCCTCCAGTCTCATCTGGCTGTCAACTTAACCCTGCATGCAATTAGGCTATGATTAAAGTGTCAGTGGATGATGACTTAACAGCGGTTCTCAACCTTCCTAATGCCGCGACCCCTTAATACAGTTCCTCATGTTGTGGTGACACCAAACATAAAATTATTTTAGTTGCTACTCTATAACTGTAATTTTGCTACTGTTATGAATCGTAATGTAAATATATTTTTGTTTTCCGATGGTCTTAGGCGACCCCTGTGAAAGGGTCGTTCAACCCCCAAAGGGGTCGCGACCCACAGGTTGAGAACCGCTGACTTAGAAGGTCTCAGCAGTTTATTTCATCATAAGGGAGAACACCTGACAATGGGAAAAATCTTTCCCCTTTTTATGAGGGAGAAAACCAACCAAATCAACAATCAACACAAGTCTGCTGTACTCCCTCTGGGTGTCCGGCTCCATGAGAGACACCTTGGGGGTTACAGAGAAGTGCAAGCTATGGCTTTGCCCTTCTGGGATTTCCAACTTAGGTGTGGACAAAAACATGCCAGCGAAGCTATAACTCATAATGCAGAGCCACATGAGAGAAATGTAAACTACATGATACAGGTCATAAGCGCCAAAGGAGTGGTGACTAAATGATGTGTTCCCACAGCTGCCTAACAGGATGAGATCAAAATAGGGATCAACTGATTATCATCATAGCAGGAAAAAAAAACACCCAAACCATAATTCAAAAAGCATTCCATAGACGCCAGAGAGAGAATAGAGAGAACTACAGGGAGTGTAATAATTGCCTATTTTGTCAATATTAAACTTTCAATAGGATTCTTTTTAATTTTTTTTCCTTTTCTTTTAAAATAGGATAGTTTTAACTACCTTGACAGACTAAATTTATATGAGCGTTTGAACATGGAGAAAAAGAAATAAGAGCCTTTGGGGTTAAAACTGCAATATGCAATGTATTAAATAAAGAAGATTCTTTTATGAAAGGCTTCTAAAGTTGTCTTACGTTTCTTAAATCAATCTGTAGCACATAATCAGTAAAACCGTATCATTTAAACAGAAAATTCATAACTTAGAAACTCACCCTTGTGCAGCTGTATCCTATTATGCACTGTAACTTAACACATGAGTTTCAGAAGTTGTTAAAGTTGAGTTCAGGCTAACAAATCTTAACTGTTAAAAAAAAAGCCTGTGGTGAGAAGAGACAGCAGACCATGAGAGGCACCAGATTTGATCACAGGATGAGTGCCAATCATATTTTATTTTGATGTGTTAAATCTCACTTATGTATTAAGAAATAAATGTATTAGGACATATAGGGCCATTAAATGATCAAGAAGCCACTTCTTTTTTTTCCATTTTGTCAAATTTTCCTCTGGGGCTGAGACTTTCAGTATTTAAACTGTCAAATGTATATTTACTGAAAAAAGGAACGGTGCTTATCTCAATGATCTCTGAACTGAAATCTGCATTTTTTCTTAATATAAATGAAAATAAAAACAGTTGGTATTACCTCTCAGTATACATTTTTAAAAAAAAGTAAAATTAGCATTTGAATACACTTCAGTAGACCAAACATCCACAGCTCAAATGATCATAATTAAGATGCAATCATTGGGCCGGCCAAGTGGCACGATGGTTAAGAGCTGGCTTGGGACGCCAGAGGGCCCTGGTTCGGATCCCACATATGAGGGCCAGTGACACTGCCCTCTACAGCTAAGATGCTGAACAACAGCTCAACCTGGAGCTGGGCTGCCGTGAGTCGCCGGTGACGGCATAGGCTGCAGCCCCTGTGGCAGTGGGTTGCCATGGGCTACCGTGTGTAGCCAGCAGCCAGCGTGAGCGGCCAGCAGCCAGCGTGAACGGCCAGCAGCCGCAGTGAGCGGCCGTCCAGAAGCCGGTGACTGATCTGCCTCGCCCGGGAAGAGCGCAATGATGGTGCCAACTTGGGCCAGTGAAGCAACGTCCTTCACAACTAGACTGAAGAACAAAACGACAGCAACTTGTCTGTTCCCCTTCCCCCAATTCCCCAGCACTGTTCCCATCCCAATTTCCAAATAATCTAATAATCTTTAAAAAAAAATTAAAAAATAAAAATAAAACAACCAAATCACAAATATAAGGAGGAATAAAGAAGAAAAAAAAAAAGATGCAATCATTAATCCAGAACTTTTTTTTTAACTATAGTCTGTCAGGCATACTTTACATGGTGGAATGCAATGCAATGTGTGTAGAGATTTTAGTGCACAAGCACCTTTATCCCTTACAACCTACTCCTCCCTTTCTGTGAAATGCAAAAACCATAAATGTACCATCAAATTTATAGATTTCAGATAACTACACTAAAAAGAGAAAATACTTGACTCTTGAGGATTTTTGCTGTCTCACATACAAACCAGATTCATGATTACCAAGATGTTTTTAATAGCTTTACAGTCTGGTTGAATTTCTCCAAAAGGTAAAAAAACCGTATTTTTTGAAGTGAAGTGTGCACCTATCTGATATAAATAAAACCTTTCACGCAGAAAAATATTTCCCTTAATGGAAGAGTTAATGCACCTCCAATATGTGAGAAATTTGCTTCTAATTGTGCAAAGTTTACAGTAAAGTTTCCATCTTATTTTTCCACTATACAATTTGGGGAAACATATTGGTGAACTCTAGCATGATGCTTTATAATGCTAGAAACAAACACATTCTCATGGCTTCAACGACAACTAAGATAGCTTTGTAACAACCTATCTGAGAAAGTTTGCCTTGATTTTGGCCTTCAGTTAGTTGCTTTCTCCCTACAGGCATGTTTAGACTTACAAATCTTACACCTTGCCTGAATGAGCCAAAGGATTCTTGCTGTGAAAAAGCTGTAATTGTTTCCCAAGTTAGTATCAGGAAATGTACCTCCAACAGATGTCAATATAATCTTTTCCCCAATGCAATATAAGGCCGTAAACTTCCAGAACTAATCTAGGATCACTGTTATCTCCAATGGTTCCCTACTGCCTGTACTTCTTCAGCGTGACTCCATCTGCCTTCTCAGCCTTCTCTTTATCTCCCCAATGCATTGTTCTTGTATCGCCTGATCTTCCTTTGGACAAGCTATTCTCTCTCTCCTCAAAAATGCCCATCTCCTCTCAGTCTCCTGTCACACTCCTGTTCAGATGTGCCTATTTAATGGGTTCTCTCCACATTCCTAGAAGAGTTCATTTCAATCCTCTCTCTGTTGTCCTAACAGATACTGCCGTGACATGGTAATACAACACCTCTGAAAGGCAATGTCTTATAATGGCTAAAGGTGAGAAGTTGGAAGGTAGAATTTGAAACCTGGCTCTATCCCTTACTAGCTATGTGACCTTGGGCAAGTCACCTTAACTTCCATGAGCCTCAGTTCTCTCACCTGTAAATAACAATAGTACTTGCATTACTATCTCGCTGTGAAGAATAAATGTTCTTAGGATAGTGCCTGTCATGACATGAAGAGGACTTGACATCCTAGCATTACTATGAATACGTAAAGGAGGAGCTCAAAGATGACAGATAAGCATCTTGTGCTCATGTAATTTGGAGAGTTAACACTCAAAGTAGGAGATGAGTGTGAAGCCATCTTGAAATCATGTGGTGATTTCCTTGGAGAAAGCAGATGAGGAACTGTCAAATAGTAGCAGGCAAATAGTAAGCTAACACACACACTCTTTTGGCAGGGGCTGCTTCTAGGATAGCTCATCATTGGTTGTGACACACGACACAAAGAAATTGGATGTTGCACAAAGCCAAGAGTGGAAGGCAACACGAAGATACACCTTAATTTCTTTGCAAAGGGATTCTGTCCTGTGGTGTGGAGGACTCCCAGTGCTTCTTGTTACAAAATGGAGAGTTAGATCGTGAAGAACAGTCCAATGCCAGCTTAACTGAGCAAACTTCAAATTGAAAGCCCACCTTTTTAAAAATGTATTTCCATTATTTTTCACTTGAGATGTAAAACAGGGAAGTGGTCCAAAAACTGTTATGAAATTAATTTCCTTCCAGGAAAGAAAATAAAAATAAATCACAACAACAGCCAGATTAAACACAGTGTCTAAAACAAATTAGGGATTTAATGTAAGGCAAAATGTCACTTGGAGGGCCTCCTTGGCTGAGAAGAACATTTAAATTTTATTTCTTTAAGTGAATGTATTTTTTAACTATATATTTTATATAATTATATATTTTAAATATATAATTATTTCATATAATTTATGAAATAAATTTAAACTATCCCCATGTGTATTGGTCTCAGACCAGGAAATTCTGGGTGCTCTTCCTGACCAACTTGAAGAGAAAATTTCATTTACTATTGCATGTTTTTAAAAAAATCAAAAGCCAACTAAGGGTGATAAATTAGTCAAATGATCATTTACATCACTGCATTATATGTTTCTAAAGAATTAAGAGAAATAACTGCCTTTGCCTATATGGAAGAGAAATTTAGAAAAACACTTTTACAGTACTTTTTTTAATGCTCCTTTGTTCAACTGTACTGGGTTTTAAAAAATCTTGGACTGGCTTGTTCATCTTGCAAGAAAGTAAGGAGCGATTTTTCTTAAGGAATTGGCAGTGATGAACTTAAGTGCTGAGCCCTTTTCTTTTGGCAGGAAGAGACTGGACCAGGGTGAGAGACAAGGAGCCAGGGGTGACTCAGAGGAGAGGAGACTGCTCAGAACTTGCCACTCAAGGCTGACGACAGCTTTTTATAGGCTGTGTATAACAGGAGCATGGTGGCAGCAATTTATAGATGTGCCAAAGAAAACGAGTCCATGTGCTCAACTCGGGCGTGTGCAGCACAGGTTACCATGGCATGGCATAGTCCCCAGGCCCAACTTTTGATGTCGTGCCCCCAAAAGTTAGTAAGTCTGTTCCCATCGACTCCACAAGGATGGTGAGTGGCTGGATGTTTCAATGTTATAAAAATTCCTGGTACAGAAATCTGCCATTTGGCTTACTTTCAGTTAGTTATTTTTCAGACCAGAAACACCTGAAGGGGGAGCATCAGCAGTGTAATATTCATACCTATAAAACCAGGTAAGCAGTTGCACAGTGGCAGCCCATCATAGGGCAAGCAGGCAATGGCTATCTGATTGAATTTAGGTTCTAACTTAATGAATGAAATACATAAAATAGGACATTTCTTTGTCTTTCCCTTAAAAGAGTTTCTGCAAAATCTGGATGACAAAATATAACATATGCTTTATTTTAATCCTATTTCTATTTTATTCTCAGTGCTAAACTTGTAAACAATTTCTGAGATTTAATTCATCTAAAAAAGTGGGCCATATGATTTCAGATTAAACTTCTTAAATTCACAATGAACTCAGTGAAAATTTTTCCTTTTTTTTCCTTTTTACTGCTTCTACTACCCAAACTCTCAGCATAGGACCCCGGGTCCTATACAATTTATCCAAAGCTTCAGGCAGGTCAAGAGCCCTTTACCCTTCATTCGTGAATTCAGTGCTATTGTGGGAGACAGGCATTCTTCCCTTCCCTTTTCACTCAAAGAAACATACCAAACCTGAATAGACTCCAGGCTAGACTGGGGGTGAGGGTGATCTTTATTAGTTCTCACATAGCTATTGACACATACTTGAAGACAATATTTAAAAGAAAGAAAGAGGGGGTGGGGG
>NW_017731607.1:1770679-1775274 GCF_001890085.2 Hipposideros armiger
CCCAAAACCTTTTTCCCCTTCAGTACTTACAATCTTTGAAGACTAGAGCCGGGTCTCTGTGAGGCAAGACTTGGGCAATGATGTGTCTCAGGGATTCCAAGGTTCTGTCCATCTCGGGTCTGCCTGTGGGAGCCGGCTGCACAGCGTCCTCATGCCTGAATTCTTGCAGTCCTGGACTGAATTTGTGCAGCTCATTGATGCACAGGATTACCAAAGAATCCCTTTTAACATCTGCCAATCAGACATTTCCCAGAATCTAAAGACCCCTCAGGGGGCCCTCCTTCCAGGCTCACTTATCTTTGTTGTGTGCTGAGCTAATTAGCTCTAAAGGCTGGCTGACAGGCGGGTTCCCACTGCTTCCTCCTGTGAAACACACCCACCTACAGGCTGGCTGGGGAAGCTCTCTCATCATCGGAACAGCTTTCCACTCCAACCAGGTTTTGCCTGAATTGTGGGCAGCTTTCTGACTTGGATGTTTCTTTCGGATCTCCATCTTCAAAGGTGCTCCCCTCAGGTACAGGGAATCAAGAAGATTATTTCTCACGGAAATTTCCTTAGTAACAAAGGAGCTCCCAGCTTGAGACTTCCAGCTCAGAATTAGTAGTCTAAATTGTTCTTCGGTAAAGAAGCACCATGAAGATTGTGAATGTAGCCAGGCACCAGATTATGCCTGGTATTTGAATGCAGGAACATCTCTTTGGGAGCCAAATTTTAAAATTTTCCTTCCTGCCCAAATTATAGTCACTTCTGATGAGCAGTGACAAGTACAACCTCGTGGACTGACTCTCATCTTGCCTGGGAACATTTGTTTCCCTATTTATCCTTCAAGGCAAATCGTTCCCAAGATTGACTTTAATGAATTCTATCACTGACTTTCATTTCATGATGGTTTTTTTTTCCTATTAAAAATTGCAAAAGCAAAAAAAAAATTGCAGAAGCAAAAAAAATGTAGTTTTTTTTAAGAATATAGGTAGTCATTAAACAATCTTAAGAAAACAGAGATTCTTTTACTACCTATGTTCTTCACCACTCACAACGTCTTTCCACGGGAGACATAAATATAAGTCATGGGATCCCACTGCGGTAATAGGATTTGTACCAGATACAAAAGAGCTGATTTTAATGGCTGTAACCCACATTAGTTGTTGAAGATTTGTTGAGGCCGTCTTTACTTTTATTTAAAATATTTTTCTGGGGTAAGCACAAGAGATTGCTTTCCAATGTTCTTTCCAATTTCCAGATTCCATAATTATGTTGTATTATACGATTAACCGAAACCAGTCCTTTAAAGACTAAAAATAAAATGTTTTCCATGTGATCAGCTTTTTTAGTTAGTTGGTAGAAGGGTGGGCTTAATAAAAGGAAACAGAAGGAATGGGGCTGTAATAATAATTCTTATTATAATGACTATCACTTAGCAAATGCCTCCAGCAAATATATGCCACACACAACAGAAACATGGGGCTCACCCAGAGTGCAAAGATATTATTATAAAAAAGAACTTGAAAGAAGTAGCACTTCATGTTAAGATACTTATTTAGGGTTCCAAAGCGTACTTTACATGGGCTGTACTAAAGAGAAAATCATCAACATCCTTGCCATCCAGGAGTTTATCATTTAAAAGGAATTGGGTTGTTTGTAGACAAAAACAAACAAACAAAAAACTATTATACATTGATTGGACACAAAGTATAAATGAATGCAAATACTTTCAGTGTGATATTGAATCAGAAACAAAGATATTTAAGGTTCCCATTAGAAAAACAGGAAAAATAATATGGAATTCTCAAAGAAGTGAGACTGATAATATAAAAACCAAAAAAATTAGAAATGATTGATGCTGAGATTTTAATCAATAAATGGGCTTTTTATGGGCTTAAATTTAATTCTAGTAGTACATAAAAACATTTTGGTTGTATAGCATGGTGGGAGGACACTGAATTTGGGATTAGTGAGATTTAGGATTTATTTTTTGTTATCTGTATAACTTTAAATACATTATTCACCTTCTCTGGGCTCAGAGTCCTTATCTAAAACATTAGGGGGTTGAGCTGGACACTCTCTTTAAGATTCGACATCTATGATTCCATGGCTATATTGCAAATAAGCACAAATATTATCACATATTTTCTAGACTTCTGGAAAGTCATATATTTATTTCCTAAAAATTGGACTGGTCTTCAAACAAATCATTTCTATTCCCACAGTCAACCTCATATTCATTCACCAATATAAGAGACACAAATTAATAGGGCGAATTCAAAGATACACACCACTAATGCTAACTAAAATGAGAGGCAAGAATTTGTTAAGAAGACTAATCTTCAATCTCCACAAGATTTTTCTAAAGAAGGCAAACCAGAACCCCAAAACAGCTTTGCAAAGATAATTTGATAAAAATATCATGTTCTTTAAGGTTATATTTTAAGAAATGAAAAAAAGAATTCTAGAAAGGTGAACTATAACATTTTTCAGTCAGTATAGTTTCCTCTTTCTCATTAGGCTCTATCACTCAGCAGTTTTCTGAAACCTTCGCTTATGCATTTCTTCCTTGTCTGCCCATAAAGACATCTCACCTTAAAGTGCTGCTGTGAGATGGTAGAGAAAAACAACTCGGAGGGTTCTCACCATTCTCTTTGATGCAGAAAGAACCTGATGGAGATGGAAAGGCCTGAGAAGTCGCTGTGCAGTGTCTCTATTTTAGTACAGATTCTATATACAGTTCACATGTTAGATTTCACTGTCAGCCTCAACCATCTGTATGGATAGGCCAAAAGCAAAATCAAAGTATTGAAACAAGGGTAAATGGCTACAGTGAAAACCAAAATGATGTGCTTACAAATCCTGTTAGAGTACTACTACAGAAGTATGACAAATGACATCCAACTGACATATTCAGTGGTCAAACCTTATCACCCAATAGTAAAAGAGGAAGGTTTAGTGCAACGGCACACTTCCCTACCTCCCAGGGTGTACAGAACTCTTTGAGAAGATGAGATATCAAGGTGGTATATTTTGCACCAATTCATGCACAATGTGACAAAAAAGTCTCTGGAAACAATAATTCTGCTGTTAAGGAAAACTCATTCCTACCATTCCAGTAATATTTGTGTTGTTAAATAGCTCATTACAGGTACAAAAAAAGATAAGAGGCAGGGGCCACCGATTGAAATAACATCCAGAATGTTCGAAAACATAATAAATGCACCAAAGAATCGTCTTTATTTAAAACCAGGAAGGAGCCCCTACTATTCTCCTTACCTCCCCACTTCATAATCCACTCTGCCCTGGAGGAGAAACCTGGGGTAAGCGAAGCAGGAGAGGGGGCTGGTAGGTGAGGCTGCAGTGAAGTTGGTGAGACTCTGGGTCCCAAAAAATTTCAGCACAAGGCATGCAGACTTCAAAGAATAGGCCTGCAGTACCTGAGCCTGAGCCAATTTGTAGCTACTCCTCTCTAAGGAATGAGGTGATTGAGGGAAGGAGAGGCTGCGGGTTGAGATTTAGAAAGATGATCTTCCCTGAAATAACTTCTTCGCTTACGTGTGATTCTCAACATTTTACAATTTAAGATAAAGTATATAAAATGAAAAAGAACTAGTGTCATGCAGTTAAATAAATTAATACGGACAGCAAGTAGTTTACAAAAACAATGGGAAATGACTGACAGCAACTGCTTCCAGATTCCATTGGGAGATGGATGGAGGTACTGGAAGGACCTAAATGCTGAATTGGCAAAAGAGGGTCAGGGCTGTGTGTTAGTGCTTCTGGGGGTGTGTGAAAAAGGGCCAGTGCCAGGAAGAAACTGACTTCGCAGAGGTAATGACTAATGACTGCTTAGTATTGGCTTTGTTTAGCCTCAACTGGGAAATGACCAGCAGGAGGAATGAACAGTTTGTTAGTATCAACGTTTCTTTCAAGGAATCAGTAAAGGAAATAAAATGGCTGCCCAGTGTTAATTTGTTTACTCTCAACTGGGAAGGGACCCATGAGATGTTTGAATCCAGCTATTTTTGAGAGGGTCAGTTAGAAAGGCAGCTTCAGATTGCTAGACAAGTTTAAAATCACAGGCAACATGAAAGAACTGAGTCCAACAATTGTTCATTGATGTATCATTGCATTTAGGAAATCATCAATAAGTACTCATCTATTGAACTACATGAATAAATAATTAGAAAATTAATACCCATCTTCATATTAAAGGAATGTACATTCATTTTTATAGAATATTATGAAAAATGCTTACCTTAAATAATTTTCCTCTCTACCAGATAAAACCACTAGTGAACTGCCCTTTTTCCTTGCCAGGGTAGAGTGAACACTTAACCAGAAAGTGCAATGAAAGTGAACTTCTCCTTTATCTGAGCTTTCTGTGTTATATACATACATATGTATGTATATGTGTGTGTGTGTGTGTGTGTATACATATATCAAACAATATGGTGAATGTTTAAATTTAAAAAAATTGTTACAGTAAGACACATTGCTATTAATCCCCCTCAAAATACTCCCTCTTGCTTTGAACACACTTGTCCCATTGTTCTTGCCACTTTCTGAAGCAGTTCTGGAAGTCCTCTTTCGTGAGTGTCTTTAGTTGC